>NC_081164.1:23427102-23704602 GCF_012432095.1 Onychostoma macrolepis | reverse complement strand
AGGAAGTATCTTGTTGGATCAGTTTTGGCAAACACGTGTGGAGGTGGATGTTGTGGTGAGCCGTTAGCAGCATAGTTTAGCACGTTGTTGCTCTTATGAGTACATTTCTGGACTAATTAGTGTTGTTTAGGGTTATGCATTATTATGCAAAGTTTTAACATGTGATGGGAAAGATATGATCTTAAATTGGGGGTTACGTCATTGTCTTTATTAAAGATGTTTGTAGTTTAAGAGGACGTTAAATTACGTCCGATGTTCGATAATAAAAATGGATGTTTAGCAAAGTAGAGTCTCTTTATGATCATTAATATTATGGTTTTCTCTGTCCTTTAGACGATGGATCCTGGACAAGATTTGCTTCTGGCTGCTCTTAGTGAAAGTGGAATCTGCCCTAATGATCTGTTTGATGTTGATCCTCAGGACACATTTCCACTCCCTGCTTCACAACAGGTCATTTAAAACACATACATGCAACACGGTTTACTCATTTTCATGCGGTTTAGTTTTTTTCTTCCTTAATTCAAAACTAAGGCTGGGTATTAACACAGATTTTACAAATCCATTTTTTTTTTTAAAGTATCTAATAGTTTGCATGTGTATCTGGTACAGTACATGTTAATTATTCTTAAGGAAAAAAAATCACTTTACTAAAGCTTTAAACTATACAAGGAACCTGCCATTTGGTACGTTAATGTTAAAGGTTAAAATTAACGTCCTGACTATCACATTTTATTGCAATTTAGTTTCAGATATATAATTAACATTGTATACAAAAATTTCAGTTGCACATAAGACAGTTTTTATGTAAACTTCTTAATTATATTAAAATAGCTTTACTTAAATTTGTTTTTGAAATAAAATCATTTGAACTTGTTTTACTAGTGGATTTATTCAAATCTACATGAAATATTGAAGAACACATAATAATTGTCACATACTGCATATATTTAGCAAAATACTCCACTCTTGAGTTGTTTTTCTCGCTAAGTAATTAGCTATGGATATTGAATGGCTTTCCTGAGGTTAATGTAGCTTTATGCGATCCCTTTCCGCAGTTGAAACAGTGGATTGAGTGATTACATGTCTTCTGATGATCATTCATATTTATTTTGTTCTATAACTAGTAGTAAAGTGGAAGGGATGATTGGTTCATATGCCGCTTGAACTGAGGCCCTACAGCTATTTGTTACAACATTAAAAAGCCCCCAAACCACATTTATTGTTTGAATTTTGTGACAGAATTACCATAACTTAAAAACGGAGATATCAAAAGCAACAAAGCACAAACCTTATTGAGCTTGTAGGATGTGAGGCTTGCTACAAATAATATTTAGTGAAGTTTTGTACATGCAACCCAGGTCAACCCAGACCTACTAAAAACAAAACTATTCTAAATTAAAAGCATTCTTTCGCAAAGAATTTGGTGATTAACAAGTGATGATTGAGTCGGCTTTTTTCTTTTCCTTTTCAGTCAGTCTCATTAAATGCACTTGACATTGGTCTCAGTAATGAAGCTTCTGGAATTGTCAGGATTGAACCTACAGTACCACCTACTCCTACAGTCACAATCAGGGTAAGCATCACTAACAGCCTAAAATCTAGTTCAGATTGCCTCCTATTCTGTCCAAGAACCAATGTTATTTTAATGTAATTGAATTACTATTATAGTTTTATTCATATTTGAAATGTTCCCATTTAAACTTTAGTGAAAGTTTTAGTAATTTTGTTTTTGTAATTGTTTAGTTTTTTAATGTCAATATAGTTTTTATTATTTTATGGTTTAAGACTGCATGTTCACGAAAACGTTTTTAGCCTTGCTTGAGAGCGTAGCTTTTTTTTTCTGGTCGAGACGCTATGGTTGCTATGATATGGAATATCCACTGAAATATGGCAGATGCATCGTGAATGAAATGTTTCTTCAAGCACTAATTTTCATAACAATATTATGGTAGTCCGGCAGTTCCATCTGGTAAAGACATAAATAGTCAATATTAGACAAGCAATATTAACTTTTCCATTATTGTTCAGTTGTAGTACAAGCAAAACGTGACCGTGATGAGCGCTGTTTTTTACCCAATGTTGAAACATTCTTTTGAAAAAACTTGGCGCTCCAATTGAAAAAATACACTCTCCTCAGGAAAAAACTCTTTGGTGGACACGCGGCCTAAGTGTTAGGCATCTTAGTACGCAAGTTAAACTAAAATGAAAAATCTTGTCTTAGCAACTGGTTGAAATAATAAAAAAAAAAAAATTTGTAGTTAATGTTTTTCAATTAATTTAGTCTTTTAAAAAAAATAAAAAATTTTTTTTATGGTATATCCATAGAACTGCCCACTTAGGCTGAAAGGCCAGTATGTTATGAGGCAACCAACCAGAGTTTTTGTTTTTAGTTTAGGATTGAGTTTATCAGCATTATCTTTTACCTGATATACAGATTATTTCACTGGTTATAAGTCTGAAAATGATGCGCATTATACGTTTCCGCTAACTTGTAACTAAGTTAATCAAACGGAACAATTTTTTTTGTTTTGTTTTTTTACTACAACAACAACGAAAAACATGGTTTTTTTTTATTTCTGGAAGTTGCATCAAGCCAGTCAGATTGGAACTAGTGATTTCATGCCTTTTATTCTGTGAAATAATACAGACAGTGAGTGAGCGAACTGTAGGCGGTCTGTCTGAAGCTACTGCTTGTGTGACACTTTTAATATTTGACTAAAGCTCAGAATTACGCATTGATTGTATATTCTGTGTCGTCTTTGCAGGAGAAGCCACAGCCCTCAACAACCACCTTCGTTTTAAATCAACTGAATCAGTTGCCATCGCTGGGTACAATTGTAGTCACTAAACCATCAGCCGGGACCACATCCAGGCAGACCATCACAGTAACCAAGGTCGTACACACAAGTTCGACAGCACAACGGAGCTTGTCCTCTCCCACTGTTTGCACTGTGGTCCCACCGAATAATGAGCAGATCAGGTTGAAGGACCTTCTCAGAACCAGCAGCCTGAAGACAAGCAGCCTTGGAGAGCTTATGAAGTTGAAGCCCCCACCTGACATAGCGCAACCTGTTGCTACGGCAACAGCCACAGGCACAAGTGAGTGCTAGCAGACGTGCTGGACCTCAAGCAATCATAGATGGTTTTTTGCTTGTAAGGGTCTGTCGATGCAGCTGTCGGCTTTGTGGCACTTTGCAGATCTAACTCTGAGTGCCAGTTTTCCAGCTGTCAAAACAAGAAACCAACATGAGCTCAAACCACCTTTGGAGGCGTTAAAGCCGCTTAGATGCTCTTAAGAAATAGACCTGTTTTTAGGTCTGTTTTATTACAAACATTATCGATTTAGGCCATATTCACAGTGCAGCTAAAGACGGTTGTCAGTGCTTCAAACCAGTGTGCTTTATGATGGTATTATTTTTATACCAATCAATTTTTTTATTATTTCAGGTTAGTATTTGTAGTGCAACTTATTTCAGTTGCCAAGGCCGCATTTCTCATTTTCATGAAGTTTTTCATCCAATATTTATTTTATTTCAGTTTTTTAGTTAACCAGATGTTTTTCTAAGTAGTTTTAGTTAATGATAACCCTGCTTTAAACCAAACAACTGTTCGATAATTTAAAACTGTTTTGAATTTCTAGCATTTATGGTGCACTGAAGAGCTTCATTGTTAAAAATTTGAGCATTGACTTAAGCTTGTTTAGAGAGGCTGTGTGGATGTAATCATGCTGTTTTTTTCTTTAATGTCAATGCTCTTCCTTTCAGAAATTATTCTGGTCTCCACAAAGATGATGAACAGATCAGGTATGGGTAGGGTTTTAACTGAAGTGCACTGAGTCTGTTTTCACAGGTGCTTTCATGTTGTGGTGGGGCCGTATCATTTCTGGCAAGCTGCTGTCGGTGGGTGTGAATATTTGTCTCATATTTGTGAATATTTTTTGTTTCCGTTTTCTTCAGCGGAATTAAACAATGGCTTGAAAAAGGAGGTTTCCAGCAAAGACGTAGCAAGAATCTGGGTCAACGATGACATGAAAATGCGGAGCTTCTCACCTGTAAATGTAAGTTTATTTATTTGTATTTAAATGTAATGAGACATTCACTGAGAACTTGAGCTGTCATTTTAAATTTTTGGGATCGTTTTTATTTATTTGAATGTAGAAATTGCCAGGCATGAAGGAGGAAGAGGAACCAGAGGAAGAGGAAGAAGAGGAGCTGGGTCATGCAGAGACGTATGCCGAATACATGCCGATGAAATGTATGTATAATCATGTTATCAGAGTGCTTAAAGGGATACTCCACCCCAAAATGAGAAGTTTGTCATTAGCCACTTACCCCCATGTTGTTCCAAACCCATAAAAGCTTCGTTCGTCCTCGGAACACAAGTTAAGATATTTGGATGAAACCCGGGAGGCTTGTGACTGTCCCATTGACTACCAAGTAAATTACACTGTCAAGGCACAGAAAAGTATAAAAAAAAAAGCATCAAAATAGTCCATCTGCCATCAGTGGTTCAATCTGAATTTTATGAAGCGACGAAAATACTTTTTAATCACTTTTTTAGTGATTAATGACAAACTTTTCATTTTGGGGTAGAGTATCCCTTTAAGTAAAGGATTGTGCACAGCCAGCAATTCCTTAGCTGTACATTGTATGTAATCTATGAAACATTCTGGATTTTTATTAATAATAATGAAAAAACAAAAAACAAAAAAAAAACTATGGCTTAGTTGGCACTGTTTTGGAAAATTTGTAAAGTTGATCATATTACGTCTCTCAGTGAGAATTGGACTACGGCACCCTGATCCTGTGGTGGAGACCAGCTCTCTGTCCAGTGTCAACCCACCAGATGTGTGGTACAGACTTTCCATTCCAGAGGAGACCATTGATAGAGGCTGGTTATCTGCCCTACAGCTTGAGGCAGTCACGTATGCTTCTCAGGTTTGGACCTTTTTTACATATTCTAAACTCAAATATGTTATTACCACTTAGAAAACCAATGAGCATTTTTCAGGTCAAAACACAATTACTATAGTTTCTAAAATGATGTATTGCAGTATTTTAGATCTGTCTCTTTCATTCATGTCTCTTTGTACAGCAACATGAGACATTCCTACCTAATGGAGACAGAGCAGCCTACTTGATTGGAGACGGGGCTGGCGTTGGAAAGGGTAGAACCATTGCTGGAATCATATATGAAAATTATCTTCTTGGCAGGAAAAGGTCCCTCTGGTAATCACTTGTTTTCTTCCTCCTTCAAGCTGCTTTTTGGTGTGTAATTGTACCATTATTCATGTTTTTTTTTCCACCACTGGTCTGTACAGGTTTAGTGTCTCAAATGACTTGAAATACGATGCAGAGAGGGACTTGAGAGACATTGGAGCAAAGAATATTCAGGTCCATTCGCTAAACAAGGTACATTAAGTGCTTCTTAGCCAACGTATCAAGATGTTTGTGTATTTTGAGTGGAAAATACATTTTCTGCACATCTCTCTTTCAGTTCAAATATGGAAAGATCTCATCGAAACACAATGGGAGTGTGAAAAAAGGTGTGATCTTTGCCACATACTCATCCTTGATTGGAGAGAGCCAATCTGGGGGAAAGTATAAGACGAGATTCAAACAGTTACTACACTGGTGTGGAGACGACTTTGATGGTGTTGTATCCTTTCAAGTTAAAAAGAAAATAGTAGGAAGGAAGAAAGTCTGAGATTGCCAATTTCATATCAAAATTCATACAATAAATTACGTTTTGATTAGGGATGCAACGATACAATTTTTACAGAACCGATCTGATATCAGCGCAGTTTAAAAAAAAAAAATAGTATGTTTATAAATTTTATATGTAAAATTTTTTCTGTGTTGACCTGATCGTCACTCTTTTGTGTGTTAAACACAATCTACTACATATAGATAAGAGACAAAAATACTATTATAAACTAAGTTAGTGGATAATTCAGCAGCAAAAGATACTCTAGAAAACTCATGGGTGCACAATTTTGTAAAACCTAGTGAAACATTTTTATTTACAAATAAATGTGAATAAGTGTACGACTAAATCTGGTAAAATGTTACACATTGCTCTTTGTATCGTTGTAAAATACATTCATGAAAAAACAAGCAAATACATTTATATATAAATACTATAAAAATTATATACTATAAAATTAAAAGACATTTCTTTTAAATGTGTAGCACAATGAAGGCAGCAACATATGATAGATAGGACAGATATCGATATCGATTCTCGTATCGCATGGAGAAGGATCACGATATATCGCCATATCGATTTATTGTCCCACCCCTAACTGATACTGAGTATCGGCTCGATGCATCCCTAGTTTTGATGCTCTTTAACGTGCCGTTCTGCTCCATTGCAGTGGCTCAGTACTGTAATCACGCATTTGCTGTAATAATGCAGGGAACCACTCATTATAAATCTTTCAGAAATATAAGAAGCGTTTTTACATCTGAAACGTGCTGCGATTTAATATTGCAAAGCAACTCTCATAATACAGAAACACTCATGAAGTAAGCAAAACGTGCAATGCGTGCACATGTTTGTATTGGTGCAGAATGAGAGGGACAAGTACAGTACAGCCTAGCGCCTTTACACTGGCTGATAGTTTAACTTTCGTGTCGTGTATGCTTAAGGTTGAAAATAAATGTTGTTTATAGTGAATGCCCCTATAAATGTTTTTATATTTAGTTTTAACCCAAATGATGCGGGTGCTAAGTGAGCAAACATCAAAAATCGTGCAACAGAAGTTGGACCGAAGATGAACATGGCGAAATATTGCGATCCTTCTCCATGTGATACGAGAATCGATATCTGGCGCCAAATACCGATATTTTAATTAATACAATAAGGTGCTCTAAATAGATTTCCCTGCTCACAGCGTCGAAAAAATGCACCATTTCCAGCTTTCCAAAAGCGCTCTGACTCTGAGCAAGTTCCATGAACTGCGTTCTCTATGAAGATGGGGATGCACGAGGAACCGAAGGATAAACGGATTTCCAGCCACCGTACACTGGCTGATATATCGATTATCGCAGAGTAGCTGTATTGTGATATTATCGTTACCGTGATTGTATCGTATCGTGAGGTACCCTGCAATTCCCACCCCGTGACGTCATGGGGTTGGTTCGCTCCGATGGCCAGTATGGTAATATAAGCATTTCTTTACATTTTGAACACGCACGTTATTTCAACACACAAATAATTTGGTTTTCACCATAATTTGGATGAATATTCAACATCAAACTGTCTATATGCTAAGTTTTGATCGTGGTATCCCAAACATTGTTTTCATAATGCCAGGCGCAACTTGATGTAAACAAATAACGCTTCATACAGTATCATTCATGTTGCATTTTATTGTTATTCAGACCATTCAGACATGCATTACATTGACTGGTTCACCAGTTGTATGTATCATATTTTATGTTCACCTGCGAATACAATTAGCTTTCCTGCTGTTAACAGGACGTAGTGTTTAACAAATCACTTACCTGAATGATCGGGCCAGTGCTGCTTCCTCAAAGTTTATCATTCTCACATGTTTTAAGCCTTGTCAGTTTAAATATTAAAGTGTTTTAAGCCATTCAAGCATGAGACAGCACTAAATAGATTTCAGTGCGGCACTTGAACGCTGTGATAGACCTTTTCTGAAAGGGATTTAAATGCAGGACTCGCGCGTTGTGATAATTTCTGTTCGTGCCAGTGGTGCCGCACACACACACACAAAAAGCCAAAGCTCGACTCGGATAGCACGTGAGTACCAAATTGAGCTTTCTTTCACGCCTTCATCAGCAAATGCACACAAAAGTAAGTCGGAATAAGTCTTGAGGAGTATCCATGTAAACGAGTATTGTTTCCGATCCGCACTTAACCCCAAACCAGCAGGTTCACGACTTCTCCAACCACTGATACTGCTCGGTCCCATCGCCGTATCGGCTCAAATGCATAGGCAATTACACTTATCATGGACTCAATAGTGCTTCAAGTAGGGGTGTGAATCGGCACTGGTTTCACAATTCGATTCGATTACGATTAAATTCAATATCACGATGCATCACGATTATATAAAATTTATTTTGTGCATTTTTATTAAATTATATATAAGCAGGCTACTTTTTAAAATAGTTAATTAATACATTAATATAATTCATTATTGTTAAGAATTAAAAGTAAATATAGCTTTAAAACATACAAGCAAATATAAAGTAATAAAGGGGGGAAAGACAATTCCAAGTGATAAACTAAAAGCACTTTCAGTAGGCCTATCTGGGAGTGCTTTAGGTATCAAAAGTTTACAGAGAATCATAGTTATGGGGTTTTCTTTTTTCCTCAGAATTATTACCATTTGATTATAACTGAAGCGCACGTGAAAGTCTGTCAGTATGTGAGTTTCGTGCATTTAATTTGTACTGCGTTCCAAACGGCAGAAATGAAAGCATATCTAAAGTGAAAGACTAAAATAACAGCGAGTGGAAGCACTGTCAAGCAATGCGCACTTGTCTCACAGCGCATATTCTGTGCAATGAAGCCCGCCACATTTGTCTGTAGCACACACACGTGCCATATGCAGGAAAAAGCCAAGCTCAGATTTTAAAATAGAGAGTGCATTTTTAATACTCGCGTGACAAGCACGTAAGCAAATGACGTCATAGGCTATAATCGTTATGGTCTATTACTGCATCAATGCAGAATCGTCCACATCGTGATGCATCAATGCAACGATTAATTTCGCCACCCCTAGCTTCAAGCGTGTGTTCAAAATGTAAAGAAATGCTTATATTACTACACTGGCCATTGGAGCGAACCAACCCTGTGACGTCACACGCTGTGGTACTGCAAGATTGCGGCGCCCTTGCTATACAGGCGTTAATACTGAATGTTTAACATTATATTAATTGCATGCATATACTTCGTAGACATCCTTAATCTCTAATAATAACTCCATTCTGTTGTTCTGTTACCGGTGTTTCTTTGTCTGAATACGGCACTTATCACATGCTGTGTGGTATCGGCGTTTGGTATCAGGTAGGAGTGTGAACCTACTCCGGTCTCACGGTTTGGTTCGATTACGATTATCATGTCATCGATTCGGTTCAATTTGATGTCACGATGCATGGACGATGCACTGCATCCTCAATTTTCAATTTTACTTCATGTATACAATTTTCTCAAATACAAGCAGTCAGATATATGAACTGAACTTTTAATTTTACCTGCTCAAAGAAAACGCGCTTCTTGAATGTATCAAACAAAACTAAGTCTGGGCACAAAAGACAACAGGAGCATTTAGAACAAATACACAAGTAAATACTAAATACTTGGCACTGACAGGCGTTAACAGCTCAGGATGAAAACGGCTGACGTAGTTTCTCAAGTTTAGTTGTATTACCCCCTGCATATTCTATTTGAGCGTGACATGATTCACACACAGCATGTGGTCAAGGCAACCAGGTTGTTCATAAAAGCCAAAATGTGCCCAGATGTCGGCTTTTAAAGTAGTTGGAGCATTTTTAATTACTCCCTCGGCCATTGTATGCTACCGTGACAAAGCACGTATGTGACAAATGAAGTCAGAAAAGCGTCAGTACGTTATAATTGGTGATGGCCTATTACTGAACCGATACCGAATCGTCCTCGTCTACATCGTGATGCACTGTAGAAATGATTAATTTTGACACCCCTGGTATTTTAATGAGTACAAGTACAGGAGCTCAGTATCGAACTGTATCAGCGCATCCCTAAAGACTAGTTGTCATGATACCGAAAAATAATTTTAAAAGTTGATATTCACGATTCTCATTTCCACAATTTTAGTACTACATCATTCTGACCTTCCTAAATGAACATTCTGTGCTCTAGACCAAAAATAATCACGTTTCTTTGCATATTGACTAAAACACAATGAAGTGCTTCACATGGTGTGATTTGTATTCAGCTCTCTGGTAACTATGGTGACTGATTCCCTTGACTGAGCATCTTAGATCATATTTGATGAGTGTCACAAAGCCAAAAATGTTTGCCCTATTGGGTCATCCAAGCCCACAAAGACCGGGCTGGCGGTTTTAGAGCTGCAGAATAAGCTGCCAAAAGCCCGAGTTGTGTACGCAAGTGCTACAGGTATGTGACTGTGGATGTTATGAATCTGTCAGCATGGATGCATTCATGTTTCTTTTTCCAATGCATTTATTTTGCTATTTATACATCTTTTGTTTGGTTTTGTGTAGGAGCGTCCGAACCCCGCAATATGGCCTACATGAATCGCCTTGGGATCTGGGGCGAAGGAACTCCATTTAAGGAATTTACAAATTTTATCCAAGCTGTTGAAAGAAGGCAAGTCGATCAGACCAGAGTTTGTGTCCATGACCTTGCTTTTTAGTACCAGCATGCATCCTCAATATTGAATGCAACCCTATTTTGGTTGAATTATTTTAGAGGTGTTGGTGCCATGGAGATTGTTGCCATGGATATGAAGCTGAGAGGAATGTACATCGCTCGACAGCTGAGCTTCACAGGCGTGACATTTAAAATCGAAGAAGTTCCCTTAACGCTGGACTACATCAAGATGTACAACAAAGCAGTTCGCTTGGTGCGTAAAATGCCAGAACTAAAACGGAACTGTTTTTTGCCATTAGGTATGTGTGACTTCGAATCCTTTAAATGATCATAGTCATTTATTTTGCAAACTTGCAGTGGGTCAGTGCAAGAGAGAAGTTCCAGCAAGCTGCCAACCTGATGGATGCTGAACAACGGATGAAAAAGTCCATGTGGGGTCAGTTCTGGTCCGCCCACCAGAGGTTCTTCAAGTACCTGTGCATTGCCTCCAAGGTTCGGAGAGTGGTGCAGCTGGCCAGAGAGGAGGTTAAAAATGGAAAGGTTAGATTGGACATTCTCTTACAACAAAAAAGCTTTCAGAGAGAAAGAATTACGGTGATTTTGGTAGTGCTGATCTCTAACCTTCTCTGTAGTGTGTGGTGATTGGTCTTCAATCAACTGGAGAGGCTCGAACCCTTGAGGCCTTGGAGGAGGGAGGAGGCGAGCTCAATGATTTTGTCTCCACTGCAAAGTGAGTGTAATACATTTGCAGGAAGTAGTTTTAATATTTTGTCCAAAAATGAAAATGTTCTCTCCCTCAGGCCATCCAAGATTTAGATGAGTTACTGTATTGACCCCAATATAAGACAACCCCCCTTTTTCCAGATGTACCATTTGGAAAAAGGCTTTTTGATAACCAAATCTGTCTTCTGTTTTAAAATCACTTACAGAGGAAGTTTGGTCCCATCAGGCTAACATGAGTCACGACTCGTGCTGCTGTAAGCTTTTCTTTTGCTTTTGTTTTCACTCACCATCTTTACAACACACATTACATATTTCATGGCACACTCGTTTTATGCGTTTTTGGAGCCACCTATTGTTGTGGGTGTATTATTGACACGTCAAAGTCTAGACCCTGAATATAAGACAACCGCGTTTTTTCAGATGTATTTCCAAGAAAAAAACATCGTCTTATTTGGGTCAATACGGTAGTTTGTTCATCTGAACAGATTTGGAGAAATTTAGTATTATAGCAAAAATTCACTGGAAAGGATCCATTCGTAAGCAAGTGGTAAAATGCTAAATTTCTCTAAATCTGTTCTGATGAAGAAATAAACTAATCTTGGATGGCCTGAGGGTAAGCAAAATTATTATTTTTTTTTAGGTGAACTCTTTCTTAAAAAGAAATAATTCCTTTTATACATTCTGTAGTCTGTAACGGATGAAAATGGACAAAGTATCATTTTCAATGATGATTTTAACTGAAAGTATCTATGCATGGTCTTTTAAAGGGGTGTACTGCAGTCCCTGGTAGAGAAGCATTTTCCTGCACCAGACAGACAAAAACTCTTCAGTCTTTTAGGCATCGACCTGAGTGTGAAGGAAACTCCTTCACCTAAAGAGACATCCGCTGAGCAAAAGGGCAAAAAGCGAAAAGGTACTATTCGCATGCACATGGAAACCGCAATAGCAATGCCTTGTTATATTTAGCAGCAGTTTCTACTCTGAAACTGAGCACATTTTGATGTTGGAGGAAGTAAAACCACTCTTGGGCTTTTGGGTTGCTCAAATTGAAAATGAGGGTGAGTAATGACCGTGGGTAACTGTTGTTTGCAGGTCCAGAAACAAAGAAGCAAGTGAAGAAGGCTCGTAAATCTGGGGGTCTGTCTGGTACCAGCTCAGACGAGAGCAACTCTGATGATTCGGACAAAGATGCGGAAAGCGACGACAGCTTCAAGTCGGTTAGCTCAGGGGAGGAGGATGAAGATGACTTCAACCCTTTTAAGGACGATTCCAGTGAGGATGAGGAAGATGGTAAGAATCTGTAGTCATGATTTATATAGCGCTTTATACAATGGACTCTTTTCACAGACTGTCACAATGTATTTCCACAGTTATTAACATTTGTAAATTATTACACCCAAGATAGTCAAGCCACAATATTTAGTAGCGCTTTATACAATGGACCCCTTTTCACAGACTGTGGTGACGCTAAGTTATTAACATTGTAAATTATAACTCTACACACTGTTATATTACCTTGGCTTTAAATTACAGAAGACTAGTTAACGCCTTTGCAGGAGTGTTTCTAAAACAGCAGCTGAGGGAGGAGAGGGACTGATGGCAAATTTGACATCTGTCTCTCGTATGATCAATGTACTCTTTATATTTTTTCTATCTTTTGTAAAAACACTATTGTAGATTTCCACCCCCCACATTAGGCCAAATGGGAACGCAAATGTGAAAAGGGTCCATACTTCAAAGCAGTTTATTTCAAAGCAGCTTGACATTGATAAACGGGAAATTAGCATTGTTAATGTTGCAGCTGTAAAGCAGCTCTACAGAAGACAATACTATCATTATTTAACTTAGGTCAGTTCAGCGTTGATTCATTTCTGTTCAGTAACCGTGTCAATGTTGCAAAGTTCATCAGATATAAAATGAATCCAGTTCAGCAATGAGCTGCTCTACAGAAGACTATAGTGTCATTTATTCACCTTAAAGGATTAGTTCACTTTCAAATTAAAATTTCCTGATAATTTACTCACCCCCATGTCATCCAAGATGTTTATGTATTTCTTTCTTCAGTCGAAAAGAAATTAAGGTTTTTGATGAAAACATTCCAGGAGTTTTCTCCATATAGTCAGCTTCAATGGACTCCAAACGGTCAAAATTACAGTTTCAGTGCAGCTTCAAAGGGCTATAAACAATACCAGACGATGAATAAGGGTCTTATCTAGCGAAACGATCGGTCATTTAAAAAATAAATAAATAACGTATATACTTTATAAACACAAATGCTTGCCTTGCTCTGTTCTGCGATGTTACTTAATTACGTTGAAAAGGTCACGCTTGACGTAGGCTCCATCTCATCTTCTCCAAGTTCAAAATCATCCGACAGCACGTATAAGTCTGCTATCCACCGTACAGCTAGAAAAACAAGAAATCATCATCATCCGGCATCGTTGTTTTACCTTTTAACTCCCTTTTTTTTGTAAACTGCGTTTGACTTGGTATTTGCATGTTCAACTTGTAAACACTGACTCTGTCCTTCCACCTACGTCAAGCGTGACCTTTTCAACGTAATTACGTGACGTCGCAGAACAGAGCAAGGCGAGCATTTGTGTTTAAAAAGCATATACATTTTTATTTTTTAAAATGACCGATTGTTTCACTAGATAAGACCCATATTCATCGTCTGGTATTGTTTATAGCCCTTTGAAGCTGCACTGAAACTGTAATTTTGACCTTCAACCGTTTGGAGTCCATTGAAGATGACTATATGGAGAGAACTCCTGGAATGTTTTCATCAAAAACCTTAATTTCTTTTCGACTGAAGAAAGAGATACATATACATCTTGGATGACATGGGGGTGAGTCAATTATCAGAACATTTTAATTTGAAAGTGAACTAGTCCTTTAACTCAATTCAATGTTGATACCATACTAATTTTCAAATGCTGACAACTGTTTGAAACTTAGATCCGTGGCTCATCAGAAAAGACACTAAAAAGAGCAAAGACAAGAGGAACA
Organism: Onychostoma macrolepis; assembly: GCF_012432095.1. Taxonomy (NCBI): domain Eukaryota; kingdom Metazoa; phylum Chordata; class Actinopteri; order Cypriniformes; family Cyprinidae; genus Onychostoma; species Onychostoma macrolepis. The sequence continues at coordinate 23,690,520 of NC_081164.1, read as the reverse complement.
AGAAGAAGAAAAAGAGCATTGATCCAGACTCTATTCAAAGTGCCTTGTTAGCCTCCGGGCTTGGAACAACCAGACCCACTTTTACAACCCCCACCATCAAACCTTCAAACAACACGGTTGCTGTAGGTAAGCAACCAGTGAGCAGTAAGTTTCATCACAGACAATTACAGCTGAAAGTTCTTCAACAAAGCAGTATAATGAAGAAAGTCATTGTCCTGTGTATATCAATACTAATAATCACACTAAATAATTATTCTTTAGCCAAAAGTGAGCCAGAGGAGAGCAGCTGTGTGACCAGTCAGGATGCTGTTGAAGACGCCCAGCGGATGAAGAGGGACCTGCTGGAGAAACTGGAGCGGCTGGCAGAGGATCTGCCACCCAACACGCTCGACGAACTCATCGATGAGCTGGGAGGCCCTGATAATGTTGCAGAGGTTGGTCTTTTCATAGAGACTTTTTTTAGGGCTACCAGTTATTTTGTGTACACTGTATTGAATTAAAACATTGCCATTTTAAATGTGTGTGTCTTATGCAATGCAGATGACTGGCCGCAAAGGCAGGGTAGTCAGCAATGATGATGGCAGCATTTCCTATGAGTCTCGATCAGAACTTGACGTTCCAGTTGAAATCTTAAACCTCACGGAGAAGCAGAGGTTCATGGATGGTGATAAGGTATGCTGCTTTGATTTTACCCACATTTGTGTAATGTTTTAATATTGTGAACAGCATTTAAATAGCTCTGTGTTCACCTTGGTAGAACATCGCAATTATCTCAGAAGCTGCCAGCTCTGGTATTTCACTTCAAGCCGACCGCAGAGTGAAGAACCAGAGGAGGAGGGTACACATGACATTAGAGCTGCCCTGGAGTGCTGACAGAGCTATTCAGCAGTTTGGTGGGTACATAGAATTTATTTTTTTATTTATTATATCTTCTTTATTAATATTATGTTTTCGTATGTGTATAATATTATAAATATTTTGAGTGTCTGTATAATTTGAGTTCTCGGTTCACAAACTCTTTGGATTCTTTGCAAACAGGTCGAACACACCGATCCAACCAGGTCACAGCACCTGAGTATGTGTTCCTCATCTCTGAACTCGCTGGAGAGCAACGATTCGCCTCGATTGTTGCCAAACGTCTAGAAAGCCTGGTAAGTCCCTCGTGCACGTGTTGCACACTAATGGGGTCAGTTTTAATTTGTAAGCCTAATTGTGTTTGTCTTTCTCAAATAGGGGGCGTTAACGCATGGAGACAGAAGGGCCACAGAGACGAGGGATCTCAGCCGATTTAACTTTGACAACAAAGTAAGATTAGATTACACACACCGTCAGTATTAAATAGGGTTGTTGCTAGACTATGAGCTGATGTCTTTTTCTCATCTACAGTACGGCAGAAACGCTCTGGAAATAGTTATGAAGTCTATTGTCAGTCTGGACTCTCCTTTAGTGTCTCCACCTGCTGACTTTGATGGGGATTTCTTTAAAGGTACAGTTGATTGTTTTTAATAACAAGAAACAGTCACTGGAAAACCACTAAATTTAACTTAATGGCTTGTATTATCTTTTCTTTTTTATTCTCAGAAATCCGCAATGGTTTAATTGGAGTGGGGCTGATAAATGTGGAGGATAGAGCTGGTGTTCTCTCACTGGACAAAGGTGAGCGATTTTCACAGTATTTTATTAGTTTTTCTTTTCACACAAAATGTTCAGGGTGCCCGCTGGTTTTTAAAAAGTCTTCAATGTCTTAAATTCAGTCTGATCAAATTAAAACCATAGAAAGTGTTAAGTTTAAGAGTTTAAGTATCATTTAAAGAGTTCAGAAAAACTCGAATCACCTTCTGGCCTAAGGTGATAAATGTCACAGGAAGGAAAGACTAAATGGACATTAATTCATTATACAGATTTTACTAGTATTGGCTCAATACTGTTTTATGAGCAAAATCCAATATCAGTTGGTCTCTAAATCATATGTATTTATGTATTAGTTTAACGTTTCTAAACATATGAAAATATTGAATAAAACGTGTTAAGTATTTTAAACTTGCAGTTGAAAATGTGCCCCAGTCTATTGCCAAGTTTTCATTTTCTCATACCACATAACTTGTATCTAATTATATATTCATTTTTTATAGACTACAACAACATCGGGAAGTTCTTGAACAGGATTCTTGGTATGGAGGTCAATCAACAAAATGCTCTCTTTCAGTATTTCGCCGACACTTTGAACGCTGTCATTCAGAATGCCAAAAAGAATGGAAGATACGATATGGGGATTTTAGGTAAGAAAGTGTTTAAACATGACAAGTCTTAAATGTTATACAGACTGGAAGTTCTATTGAAACCAGTCTTGGGCTATAGGCCACAAAACTCCAATACAAATTTGTCAACCAAAAGATAATTTTAGATGTTTAATTACTATTTGGTGCATTGGGATCGCTAGGCGAAGGCTTAATGAACTAGTTTTTGTGAAAACCTCAAATTCAACAAATGTTTCACTTTTTTTGCCTGTAGCTCAAAATTAGCCTGTGCGCATTCCGACGCATTTTAATGGGATTTTAATGTAGTGAAAACCTTTTTCGACTTCAAGATGAGCTCGTTTTGTTCACTTTTCAGTCACATTTCAGTTTAAATGTGTTTTGTTTACAGATTTGGGCTCTGGAGATGAGAAAGTGAAGAAAGCTGATGTAAAGAAATTCTTGACACCAGGATATTCCACCTCAGGGCATGTGGAGCTCTATACAGTATGTAAAATAGGTGTCCATGTTTATGAGCATCATTATGATGCAATTATTATTGTTTATGTATGTGATAATTGGCTAATGGGCAAAAATTGTTTCTGTCTTCAGATGAGCGTGGAGCGGGGTATGTCATGGGAGGATGCCACCCACGTCTGGGCTGACCAGAATGGACCAGATGATGGCTTTTATGTACAGGTGAACAAAGCTTTTTATTTCCACTTTATGCACCCCACTTTCAGTTCATTGAACTACTGAACTTAACAGCATTCTGTTTCATCTTAAGGTGCGGAATAACAAGAAAATTGCCATCCTGATAAAGGAGGTCAATCCCAGAAAGAGACTCTTTATGGTGTACAGACCAAATATAGGAAAACAAGTTAAACTGGAGACCTATGTGGACATCAAAAAGAGAAGTAAAAAGGTATTAAATTACTGTAGTTTAATTGCATTTAAGTTTTTTATTTTTTTTTTATTTTATCAGCTGTATTTTCCTAGACATGCTGTGGTCAAGATTTCTAAATTGCCTGAAATGTCCATGTTTTGGCTTAGGTTTCATGTTTTTTTCATACTTGTTAAAGCTAATATGACCAAAGTAGGTTGACTAGTAGGTTTCAGTCGTTGTACATAATTGACCAAGCGTGGCATGCAAGGACGCAGGATGTACAGAGAATGTCAAACCAATGCAAATATGCACACACGCAATGTGTGAGGCCTGTTGAAGGTACGTCAGTAAGAAAACAAAACTAAAACCCAAATGTTTTAGGCAATTTGGAAATCTTGGCCAGGACATGACCGGGAAAAAAAGAGGACATATGGTCACACCCTAGTTATTGTGTCATGTGAAACGGCTTGTTCTAGCTAGACTCGAGGTGAAACAGCACTTAAAAAATATCCCAAAATGAAAGCATGCTTTTTATGTCAATAGCTTAGAGATTGAGACATCTGCTGTTTTCAATCAGCACATTGGGATAATTACAGACAGTCATGATCACATCTTAAATTTGATCTTCAAATGTTTAACACCAGCACTGTTCGTCACATGACTTTCAGGCTTCCCAGCTGCATGTCTAATGTTCTGAAAACTTCTGTATCGCTATAATGAGGGTCATGTTATCATGCAGATTAAACCACTTATAAGCCAACATCCAAAATCAAAAATTTGGTGTCTCATTTGGTGCTTGGTGTATGTTAATTTTAGCCTCTTTTGGCATCCTGCAGACTGTTTCATGTCATTTCCTCGGCTCGTACAGTCTCTAATCCTTCTCATCTCAAAATAGGTCCTCTCTGATGATGCCAAGCAGCACTGGATTGATCAGTACAACTCCTCGGCTAACGTCTGCTCGCATGCGTACTGGTAGGTGCTTCTTTCAAGTCATTTCAGAAGTGAAAATAGAAACAAACATGCAGTTTCACTTTTGATTTGTGAAGTCTGAAAATGTTGTCATGAGAAACACTCTTTTTGACAGGCGAGGGAACTGTAAGAAAGTGTCAGTGGGGCTACAGTGTGAGATCGGGCTGCGGTGCAGGACATACTTTGTCCTCTGTGGCTCTGTCCTCAGTGTGTGGACCAAAGTGGAGGGCGTGCTGGCCTCAGTCAGCGGAACCAATGTGAAGATGCAGATTGTGCGTTTGAGAACAGAGGACGGGCAGAGAATTGTGGGTAGGTTGTCAAACGGATACAAATACAGACAAATACATTATTATTGTGCAGTAGAGTTTACTTCTCAAAGTAATAGTAAAATTACTAACTACTCCATGTTTTAATTTGAACTGTAAACCTCTGTGTGGAATTTTTCATTTTATTTAAAATTTTAAGAGATTGATTGTTTTATGCCTTCATTTGATTACCACTTTATATAAATTTGAATTAACTCATAAACCCAGAGAAATTAAAACGACAAATTATTTCACAGGTCCCTATTAATGTAAAAACAATAAATTAAGTTTCAATTGATTAGACATGCTTTCTGATGATTACAATTTAATTAAACCATTAAAATGGAATCCAGAAAAATTAAACTTAACTTGGCCTTAATTCCATAAGGCCCTAAATTTATTTATTTTTATTAAGCTTTTAAAAGTTGTAGAAATTCTAGAAGTTTCATCATTTCAGTTGCTTAAACATGGTTTTTGCTTACTTAAATTTAACCATTAAAACAGTTTAGAAAAATTGAAATGGGGAAAATAAACAATCCAGAAAAACTAAAGACAGTATTTGGGGGAAAAATTAAATGGGTTTCATTTAGCCCCAAGTATCAGATTTTTGTTAAACTTTTAAAAGTTGTTGTGTAATTGTCATTTCAATTAATTAGACATGCTTTTTGATTACTAAAAATTTAATTCATCAAGCAGAAATTGTTAAAAGAAAAAAATGAGTTCTCAGGTGTGTAAAACAAAAAAGTATAATCAGCCAGGTAAGATTTTTGATAGACCTTTTTTGGCCTGATTGCATTTTTCCCAGTGTACGGAAAAAATGCAATCAGGCTAAAAAAGGTCTATCAAAAATCTTTTATTTCTCATATACAAAAGTGCAAGGTGTCTTAAAAACAGACCAAAGAGCAGACGTTTCAGCCCATGCTTTCTTCAGTGCTCATGAAATTGAATTTAACCAACAAAACAAAACACACATGGATTTTGGAAAAAAAATAAAATGGAACATGGGGATAAACAAAACTCATGTCGTAGGGCCCTAAAAAAAAAAAGTTCGAATTTTCACCCAGTTTTCTTTTTTTCTTCTCAGGTCTGATCATTCCTGCCAACTGCGTGTCGCCGCTGATCAACATCCTGTCGTCATCGGATCAGTCTCAGCAGCTGGCCGTGCAGCAGCAGCAAATGTGGCAGCAACTCCATCCACAGAGCATCAGCCACAGAGTCAACACATAGCGTGACACAAACACCCCTCGCATTAGGGCAGATGCGGCATCATAAGCCAGCCAGCCACCCTTCCTCTTCCGGCACGCCGTGAGGAAGTTGGTGCTGTGTCGTATTTAATATTTCAGGGTTCATGTCCAAAGAGGACTCGTTGCCAAAGGAGCTACAGAATCAGAGCTCTGCGCGTCAGGAAACCGCACTGAGAGGGGCGAAACTGGACGATACTTGGTCAGGCCGTTTCCTTTTCACAACCTCCAGTCTGCTAAATCATGGCCTGTGCTTTCCATCGACATGCGTGGCTTTATGAAGTCACACACACTACTATGTACACAGGACAGCGCTCAGGGGTTACTCACAATCTAGTTTCTTTTTCCATTTCTTTTTCTTGTCTCGTCTCGCCTCCATCTGTCCCCACCTTCAGCCTTCTGACCCAGCATGTCTTGGGCACGACGCTGCTTGTTTACCACTTAATACAGTCCCTGATTTGAAAGCAGGAACACAGTGGGTGTAATCGGTGTAAACCCAACCCTAAAGACTGGATCAGAGACGTTGCATGGTTTGACAAACCCTTTGGATTTTGTTTAGTTTACGGAAGTGGGTCAGCAGGTTTTTGCAGCTTTCCAGTTCGCCTGCGATTTGTAAACTGTAATGTCCTCTACAGAAGGCCACATCAATCAGTGCTTTTGCTTAGTTTTTCTATTTTTTGCTTTTAATGATTTGCCGTCACTCGTGTTATTGGGGACAAAAACCTCATTTCTGCTGTAAATGTGTGAGTTTGACACGCGCTCAGTCTCTATACTATATCTTGATGTATAGTTGCATATCTGAAATGTCATGTTTTTGCTGAATTGTAGATGTTGCAGCACTAAAGACAATGTCATTCATCCTTGCACGAGTTGCACTACTGATGGATCTGTTGTAAAGAATCTATGGAAAAATTTAACTGACTGCAAGATCTCTACCTCTTGCATATGACCAATAAATCTTGTGGATTACCTCCATTTCAAAATGTCTTTACTTCAGGGCAACCACTTCTTTTTTGCATTCATAATGTGCATTTAACTTTTATTTTTCAGCGTGGTAAGGATTGAACCAGAAGGAAACTGTAGTAGGTAAACCTGAAATCTTTTATTTTCAGTATTTGGTGCATTTCGGAAGAAAATGTATAAATATAGTTTTAAAAGTCGGACGAGTGTATGTAAAATAACACAGTTTATTTCAGTATACATAATGTAAAAAGCTTTAAAATAATAATAATCACTTTAAATCTAACTAAACAAGATTTGTTCTCAACTAAATTCTTTTGGAATCTGTTCATTCCGCTTGATTTAAGTATTTGGTTCTAAAATTGCAAATGTTAGATTTTAGGGGAAAATTAAAAATGTAATCTATGATCATATTTCATTGTTTAAAAAAAAAAAAATCCTTTTCACTTCCCCTCTTTTTTTTAAAGTAAAAGTGTATTTTTATTAAAATAAAAAAAAAATTAAATTAAAAATCTCTCAAGTAAAACCTACTCAAAAGATTTAAATCTTCGTGATAACCAGCATTTTTTTTTTTTTTATTAATCATTTTGTAACTTCTCCGGTTGTCACTGTGATGATGGACAACGCTGGTTATTTTTTCATTAATTATGTGTTAATTGTCTGAGTTCTTTGTGATGATGATGGACAGCAGTGTGGGTGTCATGAGGAGTGACGCGGCCATATTTGCCGGTGCTGCTCCGCTGTAAACAAAAAGTGTCTCTGAGACGGACGCTCCGCTGATTTTAGGGACAATTTTATTTCTCTCATTTATTATCTCTTCAGGTATGTCTTACAAACCCAATCTCCATCAACACCTTCCGGGAACTTCTGGGAACCAAGGTATGCCGAAAAAGCGTGGAAAACTCTTGGTCTTGAGTGTATTTGGTCGAATGTAAGAATTGGCGTGAGAAAGAATACCTGGGGAAAAGCCGTGTGTAGTTTTTGTCCAGTCTGATCGCTACAGGGTCAGATCCTTCACATCCGCCATTATTACTAGTGAAAAAAACGTATTCCTCGCCTTCGCTAGGGCTAAATATCGGCGTGAGGTACATGTTTTGGTTCTTCCCGAAGGGTCCGCGTCGCGCCGTGGCCGGATGGGTTTGCGTGGAGGCCGCTAGATTGTGATAAAAATGAATCCTTTTAGCGGCTAAGATCAAGCCCGTGCCGTTTCCTCCATGATTGTCTCTTGGGCTGTTGATTGATCGGATTCAGACGTGCCGTTTTAGTGCTCTTTGGGGACACCTAGTGGCGGAGGGTGGTATTGCATAGAGCGAAGGCCGGGGCTAGTTGTCACAAGCGTAACTGTGAGGCTTTGAGACAAAAGATGCACGTCTGTCTTGAAATAATGCATTTGCTTAAATCATAAGCTGTTGTATCATACAGTTAAGGATGTGTATTGTTGCTTTAACAGGAAACATTCCCTCTCCATCTTCAATGGCAACAATACAGTCATACAAGCCAATTCTAAATGACTTTGGGCCGCCTTCGTTGGGATTCCCGCAGGTATGTTACTATAGTTAACTAACACTTAAAAATGATGTTTTATTTCAGCTTGTTGCCAAGGCAACATTTCTCATTTTTGTTTAGTTTAACTTAAACTAAACCTGACATAAAAACTATGTAGATGTGTTAAAAAGAAAATTTTGCAAAATAATAAAAAACTAAATTACAAAAATTAAAACGCCACTAAAACAAATAACAAAATTACTAAAACTGTTAAAGTAAAAAATTAATTCAAGATATTAATAAAAGCTATATTTAGTTTTAATTTGACATACTGAAATAACTAAAACAAAAAGCAATGTAGACATATTAAATAAGATGATAAAAATGATAAAAACAAAAAAATTAAAATGAAAACATTAAAAGCAAAAACTAATTTAAACTATATTAATTTAGTTTGTACTAAAATAAAATATATAATGTAAATTAAAATAAAATTACATAGACATATTAAAAAAAACCAAACTAATAAAAATGACAAAAACAATAAAATTACTAACACTTTGAAATTAAAATGAAAACAGGAAATAAAGTGCAAATGAACTTCAATACTAAAATACCCAAAAACGAAATCTATAGACGTTAATAAATATAAAAACAAAACACAACAAAATTACAAAAATATTAAATTAAATTTAAAACTCATTCTATCCTAACAACAAAAAAGAATAATAAAAATATATATATTTTTTTCATGTTTAGGGTCCAAATGGGAGCCAAGTACCTCAGAGTAAATATGCTGAACTCCTCGCCATTATCGAAGAACTTGGGAAAGAAATAAGGCCTACATACGCAGGGAGTAAAAGCGCCATGGAGCGACTTAAAAGAGGTTTGTGGACATGATCAAAGACAAAATATATAAATCTACTTAAAAATATATTTTTTTAAACTCAAATAATGCGTCTTGGAAGCTGATTTGTATGGTTTTCTGTGTGTTGTAGGTATCATTCATGCCAGAGGGCTTGTTCGGGAGTGTCTGGCAGAGACAGAGAGAAACGCCAGATCCTAGCGCCTCCTTCCGCATTCTCTCCATACGGCTGAAAGAACTGTGTCACACGGGAGTCATGCATGCCTTTCCTTTGAGGGGATAAAACAATCAAAAAATGGAGCATTTATGTTACGAGTTGCGCTTTTCATCTGCGGTTTGGAGGGAATAAGGCACCATTCAGAGAATATACCTTCTGATTTATAAATGCAAGAGATCCGGAACTGTTGCCATTTGAGTTTTTTTATATATTTCATTTTCTTTGACCACATAGTATCTTTAAGAACAAATAAGCAAAAATGCATGCAACTGGATGAAAGGTCCCACAGTAGAATCTGCATGGCTTTTACAGGTTAGACTAGGTTTGTGCTTTTAGAAATAGGTCTCAGGATAAGGTAAAGTATTTTTTCTTTGGACGCACTAATGGATAGGTGAGGTTTCTTTTAATTGGGGAGATACTGAAAAGTATTATAGTGATGCCATTACTTTCGTCTTTATTTGTATTTATTACCTTGTGTAATACAATGTATTTTCATGTAAAGACAAAACAGGTCACTCTTTGGAATTTTGTATATCTGTCAATAAATATGACATTCATTGTGTATGAAACACTTTTGTTTATTGTTTTGCGATATTGCTATTCTTGCATAAATTTACCACAGTAAGAATATTTTCCGCCAAAAATCAGACTTTACAATAAAACTGGGAACTTGAGTCGTACATGCAAAAGATTCCTATACTTTTGAAGAAACAACCATATTTATTCACTATGAAACAATGGTCACCATGTTAATTATTTAAGGCTATACTGTGTAATAATAGCTTTGCATGTTTTAAAATAATGCCATAATATAGTTTATAATTGCAAATTGACTTTTTTATTGCCGTGTGAATTCTGTTTTTACCCCAAGTAAAATAACCAAAGTTAAAAATAAGAATGACATTTTATAAAAATCATAATTTTAAGAAGATTAATCATATTTTAGATCCATAGGAAATGTTTGCATTGTTACAATTAAACCCTTTTTTGTTTTTTACTGAATTCACAGTATTGTAATGCGTGGTGTGCTTTCTGAGTGTTTTTAAAAATTTGAAGAATTCTCAAAAAGTGATTTTCATGACTGCAACAATGCAGTTATTTTACAAAAGAAAATCATGCAAAAATATAATATTGCTGTATTGTTTATTCGTTTAATTATTTACATTATGTTCATGAAATCTTGGGTAAAAAAAAAATAAAATAGTTAATAAATTTGTTCCACGAAAGCTCAATTTTCTTTAAGGAATATTAATTATTGATTGACTGAAATACAACCTATTTCCCTTTATTATTATTATTTATGTTTTATTTTTTTCCAAAGTATTTCTTCGGAGCACACAAGCCGATAGCGGCGGGCTTACGCAAAAGAGAACCAATCAGAACCTCTGTTTTTCCCTTAAAATGCGCAGAATCCTGCGAAGGAACCAATCACAGAGCCCGAAGTGACGTTGACTATTTGTGCTGGCCAATCAAGTGACGCCTTTCGAACTCAATCGACCAATGGCGTGTCGCGGCGCAGTGTGTCGTCGTTGGTTAGAACGTTAGAAGGTTGCTAGAAGCAGTCAGACAGTGACAGATGAAGAGAAAGAGAGAGTGCGCGCGGCGCGTGAGGAAATGTCAAAATGGGAGAACAAGTGATGATAGAAAGTAACAAGTAAGTGACACGGTACTCGGGGGTTATTGTCATGGTAAATGTACCAGCGCTTGTGTTTGGAGCGATGGGATGCAGCTGCAGAGGTGATGCGTGCTGTGTGTGTGTGTGTGTGTGTGTGTGTGCGCGAACAGGAAGCGCCATAGCGACTCTGTGTTTTGCTGCATGTCCACATCTATGAGCCTGCTTGACATCTATTAGAATAACTATGCGATAAAACACACCACCGGCTGTATTTGTAGGTTGCCAGATTAGCTTTGTGTTGTTTACTGATCTGACGATTAAATGTGAGTGCTTCTGGCTTTATCGGCTCTGATAACTTGCTGTTGATCTCCATCCTAGTTCATAGCAATGAATGGCATTTGTTGTGTGAATGTATCTGTTGTTGTCCGACTGCATGCAAACAATGAATTTCCCAGATGTGCCCATGAAGTCCTGACAGTCTGACATGACAGCTGGGTCTTTGTTTATGCCTTGGCTTGTCATTTTTTAAAAAAGGATACAATGCTTTAATTTTTTCTTTTCTTAGTTGAAGTTTTGATAATTAGTCTTTATAACATCATTGTAATGTAGCTCAAACTCCTGGTTCTGTAGATTTTTATCTCCTGCTTGCATTAGGCATTTTGAGTGTGATTTGTATTAATGTGAAATAAATAGTAAACAAAACCCTTGTGAAAAGAAGTGTGCTTAATTGTAGTGAATGTGCACTTGTAGTGTACTTCAATATATATATATATATATGTATATATATAAATAATATTAATGAAATAAAAGGCCACTTAAGTGCATTTAAAGAGAGGCGCTCATGACTGTTTCTGAACACACTTAAGCACACTTTGTAATAATGTCAAATTAATGTTTTACCTTTTAAGTCATTGTGTTTTAATAATCTTTTGATGTGTTGACTAACATGCAGAGTAGCTGATTATAATTTTTACTGTAGTGTGTCTTACATTTAATGAACTAAATTCTAACTTAATTATTACAAGTTTGTAAGTACGAATAGATTTAAATATATGACAAGTTTCAAAATGACACATTTCAGATTACAATAAATGCTTGCAGCGTTCAGCAGTACACTTTAACCGTATTTCGAAGACAATATTAGCAATTATGAAATTACATATACCCCCGTAACTAAACTAATTAACATAAAATAATTGCATTTAAGATCAATTTAAATTATAACACATTTTCAAGTAACAAATTTCACTTAAGTATTTTAAGAAAGTACATTATTTCTGTAATAAGTTCTCTTTTTTTTTAAGAATATGCAGAAGTATACTTCGTTTTCACAAAGGATAACATGGATGTTTTCTCAACATCATGACTTTAGGTTCAAATATTTTTGAATGAATAGTTACAATTTCTAATATTTTTAAACATTACCCATATGTTTTTTTATTTTTATTTTTTCAGTTTATTCATTTAATATGAGCTCAAACATATGCATGGGTAAATAAATATTGACTTTATTTTTTTTGGATAGGTGGCTTATAGGTTAAAGATCTGGGTTGGTAATTGGAATGATGCAAGTTTGAGCCCTAGTTGCTTTGGATAAGTGTTTACTTCTATGAAGTATTTGTTGGTTTGATGTAGATCCCGTTAACACTGTTTTGTCCTCTGCTTTTCTTCATTATTTTAAACAGCACTCGCACACGGTCTCTGTCCACGGCTTTTTAAGCATGTCCACAGATGACAGCATCTCTGAGGACGTGTCCAGCTCTGTGGCCTTGAGCCACGACCAGATCAGTGCCAATGGCGGGAAGGAGAGCGAGGCATCCATCGTCTCCTCTGAGGACACCGTATCGGGTCTCCCTGAAGAGGAGCGCTCCGCGTCCCACCCCGAGGGCTTCCTTCAGGCCACAGAAGGGGAAAACAGACCCTCCACCACACCAGCATGCAGCATTTCGAACAAAATAAGGTCAGTTTTATCATGTGATGTCTTTAGTGCATTGTTTCTGTCTTCACAAAGAGGCTGTAAATAAGCTGCTTTAAATCCACAACAACAACTCTAAGGCTTGAAACACATGCTGTGCATTTGGCTTGATTTTAAAGGGATAGTTCACCCAAAAATGAAAATCCTCGAGTTATTATAAACCTGTATGTATTTCTTTCTTCTGCTGAACACATAAGAAGATATTGTGAAGGATGTTGGTAACCAAACAGATGATGGTAGCCATCGACTTCCATAGTTCTTTTTTTTTTTTTTTTTTCCCATACTATGGAAGTCAATGGGGACCAGCAACCGTTTGGTTACACACATTCGTCAAAATAACCTGCAATTTTGCATTCAACTAGAAAAAATTAATACTGGAACAACTTGAGGGTGAGCAAATGATTAATGTTTTTATTTATTTTTGTGCCTTTTAAGGCTGCATGATTTGGGGAAATAAATATACATGTGTTTTTATAATTACAAATATATATAATAAAAAAAAAAAGTTTTATTATTATGTTGATAAACATGGTGATTGAAATGTAAAATGCAGTTTTTAAAAAATAAAGAGCTCCAGGTTTGTTGTAAATGTTTGTGGCACAATTTGTGTGCTTTTTTAAAAATGTAATTATATATGACTATAAAATAATAATAATTATTATTATTTCTATCATGATTATTATAATCTACAAGGTAAAATATGAAGCAAAATAATAAATATTACTTTTGTAATAATGTTTCACAGTAAAATAAAAAAATGTGTATTTAAACAAAATAATACGTGTATGTTACAGTGCAACTGTACAAATTATAATACATTTATTTAAACCTGTCTAAATTTCTTAATTCAAAAAGTAGCAGCAAGCTTTTTATTTTGGTTGAAAACTTCTGGGAGTTTAAAAGCTTCTCTTTTGTTGACCACAGATTTATAAACTCTTTTTCAGTTTATGTTTCGATTAATCTCTTAGTTCTACTTGATGTTGTGCTTTATTGTATTCAGAAATCTCTGCTTTTTTATTTTTGTCTACATGCTCGGAGGTGTGATGAACATCCCACAATGCAGCTGATTACTGACATCACAAATGAGATCATTTAGAAGTGTCTTGAGCCTAAAGTGGGCATGAAATGAAAATTCACCCGATCTATTTTACGAACGCTTGTTTTAGATCCTAATAGTGATGCACCAAAATGAATTTTTCACTAAAACCAAAATTAAAGTTTTTAATTGGCTGAAAAACTAACCGAAAATAAATTATGTGATGTTTTTGTCCTTGCAAAGATGCTGTCGATATGCTGTTTTAAATCCAGAACAAGCCCTCAGGGTTGATATGACTTAAAATCGCTCTTTGTTCTCGTGTCACATGCTTTAGGAATCTGTGTCTTCGCACCGAGGAGGAGTTCAGCTCAGGGAGAAGTTTGCCCTTCATCAACCCCAGCTCCATAGAGACGCTCAGAGCCCTGGTCCAGGAGATCCAGAGCAGCGGCGAGACCGACCCTGAGATCTGGAAGAACTGTGAGGTGCGCAGATGCCCGAGACCACGCTGTCCGTTCCCTCATGCTGTCACGGCCCAGGTTTCTGGGCCATCGTCTGGGGTCTCCCATGGGAGTCGAGACCGCAGCAGCCACGCTCTGAGCTGTGGAGAACATCCCACAATGCAGCTGATCCCTGACATCACAAATGAGATAATTTAGAAGTGTCTTGAGGGCTTTAAAGTTGGCATGAAATTAAAATTCACCCTATCTATCTATTTAAAAAAAAAAAAAAAAAATGTATGTTGATGCGCACTTTTTTTTTTTTTTTATAGTTTCAGATTAACTTTTAAAATATATATTTATGTTTTAACTCCAATTTGTTGTTGAAATATAAATATTTGAATAGTAGCTATAATAAAAACTTATCATGACAGATTTATTCATGCATTCATTTAATAATGAAGACAACTGGTTAAATAAAAATAATAAGAATGAATGTCTGTATATATTTATCAAAATGCTCCAGGACTCTAATTTTGTTTCTAGCTCTGTGGATAATCCATTACACATGGATGTACTATAAAAATGTTATATGTTCATCAGACTTTAAAAATGTTATGTGCTGAGATTGGGCATATGACAGTCACATCTGTAAAGTTTACTAGCTGTGAAACCACTAGCCCATTTAACCAAAACACACCAATTTGTCTGTCTTAGCATTTCCTTCAAGTCATTGCATCCAGAGAATCTGTATTTTTGTTTTCTTACATACTGATATATTGACAGTGTTTTTCTCTCATTCAAACAGGGCCGGTGGCTTCATCTTTTTCAGTTGGTGGAAAAGCAATATCAAGAGCAAATCCTTGCTCAGCAGGAGCAGTACCAGTGCCAAATACAGGTATGTTTCTCAAAGTGTTTGTGTTTAATCTGGTCGTGATCTATCTATCTATCTATCTATCTATCTATCTATCTATCTATCTATCTATCTATCTATCTATCTATCTATCTATCTATCTATCTATCTATCTATCTATCTATCTATCTATCGTTTGCCCTAGATTTTCGGCTTTGGCGGGTGGGGGTCTCCTTTTTAATGGTTAAATTAAATTTTATGAATCAAAAAGCATGTCTAATTAATTAAAATCATGAAACTTAAACAATTTACAGTTTATTAAACATCATTTTATTAAAAATTTTACAAAAATTGCATGTTTAGGGCCCTATGAAATTAAATTTTTTCCAACCGTATGTTTTATTGTTACCAAATTCTGTGTTTTTGCAAGCATAAAACAAGTTTGATTTATTCTTACAACAGCCCTATGATTTTTTTCCTCAGAAATTCCGTGTTGTGTATTTACAATTTGTAAGGCATAAAAAATTCATTTAATTTATCTTTTAATTAATGAAAATTAAACTGTTTTAATTTTTGGAAAATTAAGGGGATTTAATATTGCAATTAAAAACCTTGAAGAAATATTGTATGATTATTCCTTAAAAATAAGGTTTTACATGCATTATACTGAACAATAGTAATGTAGGCTATTTCTGCCACAATGACTTCAAGGTAAACCAAACTTTTATTTTGAAGGGTTGCCGTGAATACTCTATGTGTATATGATATGAGGATAGTTCTACTCAAATGAAATGGTCAAATGCTCATGATAGATTCTCAGAGCAGTTCTGGAGATGTTGTTCATGTATTTTTGTCCTCAGTGAGACGGCAGACGTTAATATCACCGGAAGCGTCACACGCTCTTCAGTATGAGTAGTAAACAAAACCGCTACGCCATTCATTAACACATAGACAGAATTCATATTTAAATAGTCTTTTTGCAGCTTAACATTTACAAATACGAGTGGGAGTGTGCTTACTTGTGTGTGCGCATCGGGGCGGAACTCCGCTGTGCGCGACACAGAGAGCGCGACCATAACGAAGACACAGAAATGACATGCCGATGCCATCGTGTAAATAAGATAAATAACAAAGCTATTTAGTTTGTTTTAATAAAAGAACAAGGTGTTGACCTGTTCTATAGGAAAGGTAACTTTAAATGACTTCTGTTGTGATCTGGCACTATAGAGAAATAAAATTAAATAGTTAAATAATAAATCATTTCAAGGTATCTTGGAGAGGTGAGGTGTCCAAGTCGCAACATCTAACTACTGGGGTGCCTCAGGGCTCAGTTCTTGGACCACTTCTCTTCTCTGTCTATATGGCATCACTAGGTTCTGTTATTCAGAAACATGGCTTTTCATATCACTGCTATGCTGATGACACTCAGCTCTACCTCTCATTCCATCCTGATGATCCGACGATAGCTACTCGCATCTCAGCTTGTCTTACAGACATTTCTTGCTGGATGAAGGACTATCACCTTCAACTCAAGCTTGCCGAGACAGAACTGCTTGTGGTTCCATTAAACCTATCGTTTCATCACAATTTCACCATCCAGTTAGGCACATCAACCATAACTCCTTCAAAAACAGCCCAAAATCTTGTCATGATTGATGATCAGCTGACTTTCTCAGACTACATTGCTAAAACTGGCCGGTTCTGCAGATTTGCTTTATTTAACATCAAGAAGATCAGGCCCTTTCTATCAGAACATGCTTCACAACTCCTTGTTCAAGCTCTTGTTCTGTCCAGGCTGGACTATTGCAATGCTCTCTTGGCAGGTCTTCCAGCCAGTTCTATCAAACCTTTACAATTAATCCAGAACACGGCAGCAAGATTCATTTTTAATGAGCCGAAAAGAATGCACGTCCACACCTCTGTTTATCAATCTGCACTGGCTACCAATGGCTGCTCGCATAAAATTCAAAGCATTTGCCTACAAAACCACCACTGACTCTGCACCCCTTTACTTCATACTTCAGACCTACCGGTATGTACCCTCTAGAAACTTGCGTTCTGCGAGTGAACGTCGCTTTATTGTGCCATCCCAAAGAGGCACAAAATCACTTTTAAATTAAATGTTGTCTCCTGGTGGAATGACCTGCCCAACTCAATCCAAGCAGCTGTGTCCTTAGCCATCTTCAAGAATCGGCTAAAAACACATTTCTTCCATCTTTATTTGACCCTCTAACTCTAGCACTCTCTATTCTAATTCTATTCTTTAAAAAAAAAGCGCCCCTAATATAATAGCAGGGGAAACACTTCCGTCTGTCTGTCTGTCTTCTCTATCTCTGATAAGCATTGCAATTGCGACGTAAAATTCTGTTTAAAAATTATTTGAGGTCTGCTGTGTTTAAGCATAATGTGTGTGCTTTATTTGAATTTAAAATATTATTTTATTATTATTTTCATTATGATAAATAATAATAAAAAATAATGTAATCGTGAAATTTCTATTTATGTATAACAAAATAATAAATAGGACTTTTGTAACAATACTATTTCACAATAAAATAAAAAATTACTACTTAAGAAAAATAATATAATAATATTAATGATAAATTTATTTGACAGTACAACTGTAAAATTACAATATTACACATTTCTGCATTCAGAATTTTTTTTTATGTTTTAATTTTATACAGAATTTTGCTAAGCATGTTAGTTCAAATTGAGCAAACTAACTGTATAACACATCAGCTTTATACACAGACACAACTCTGTCAATTCAGTAATGACTGCTGCTACAGTAATGCAAGACATCATGTTAATTGTACTTTCAATATATTGACCTCATGCTTGCAATTTTCATTTGTTTACTTTTGTACAGTGTGTTTCTGGCCTTAATCTGGGAGAAATTTTTAATATTCAAACTAACTTAATAAATTTGTTTCATTCTGTCTTAATGGTCTTGCATGTTTTCTTCCAGCTCATACAGGATGAAATTAAGGCGTTAGTGCAGTTACAGAACCGCCAAATCAGCACACAGACTCACTCTCTGGAGCCCAGTAAGAACCCCAAGCCTCTGGAGGACCCAGTGGAGAGCACCTTCATGTTGTCGGCTCCAGGACCTCTGTCGCCCCCCCAGCTCACCGTTCACCCTCAGGAGAGCTCGGAGGAGGGGATGGTTACTGTGCTGAGCAGTGGGTATGGGACTCTTTCCACCTGGGAGCATGGGTTAGAAACAGGGCGGCCCAGTTCCACAGAGGGGAGGGACGAGGCGCTGTGGTCCCCGAACCAGCAGGACGGGAGTCTCACACCATCACCTATACCTGACACAAGCCCTCTGGGCCAAAACCCACTGAGCAGAGCCAATGACAAGCTCCAGACGACTGAGAGAGTTTCGCTTGATGTGCCGACTGATAAACAGAGAGTAATAAGGTAGAGTTACAGATGGTTAGGGATGAAAGTAAATGAATGTGACCAAAAGTGAAATTTATATTTGTCTGAAACTAATTTCAAAGATTTATATGAGCTTTTAGGTCAAAACACTTTTTTTTTTTAAGGTCATGAGAAATTCAATCAAATGTGTTTAAAGTTCATATTCAAAATTAATATTCAAATTTTAAAATTCAAATTCTAAAATTTGAACATCTAAAAGTAAAAGCTCATTTAAAATATTAATTAAAAAACAAATTGCCTTGGCAGCTAACTGAAATACGTTTAAGTTGAATTGCTAAAATTACTAACTGAAATTAATCTAAAACTGAAATAGAATTAACTGGTAATCGTAATGTAAATTATAACAGTAATTAAATTAATAATAATAATAATAAATCATGACAACCATTTAGAAATATTTGTAAAAACAAAAACTAATAAAAAATGACAAAGCATATAGTAATATTACTAAAAATTAAATTAATAGTAGTATAATAACACTGGTTATAATTAACTCTGTTGAATCGTTTTTATCTCATTATCCCCCGGTTTCACAGACAAGACTAAAATGTAAGTCTGAGCTGTTTTAACTGAAAGAAACTTGATCTTAGTTGTATCTTAGTTGGATCACTGACTGATCTTAAAATATATCAGTGCCTTTGTTTTGTCTCGAGATGCACACCAGTAATGTTTTTTTCTAAGCACATTTATAAAAATCACTTAAATGTCCTAATTGAACTATGGCCTAATCCTGGCTTAGTCTAAGCCCTGTCTGTGAAACCGGACCTAAGAGATCCAGCTGTTTTGTGTTGTTGTATGTTGTGTAGTCAACCCCTGACCTCCTGGGCCCAAAGGCAAAAACACAGACAAAAAAAGAGCCGAACAACACCAAACCGGACGTCATATGTGGAGGTGCGGGACAGGAGCACAGCAGGAGCAGGATCTCCGAAGCAGCACACAGATCACTTACCTGAAGTAAGAACATATTAATATTGATTTTTTTTTTTTTAAATCATGAACAGCAGGGATCTTTATATATAATAACAAAGCATTTTTCTTTTCTTTTTTTTACTAATTCAAACAGTAAACTTTCAAATTTCATTCCATCTACTGTAAAATATCTTTGACAATATTTGTATCTTGCCAGTTTCTAAATTTAAATGCAGAAAATGTCAGATTCATAATTGGTCAAAATTTCTGTCATGCATCTCGGATAAACCGTTTGAATTGTGCATCATTTGCTGTTTCAGAGACAAGATGAAGCATCACTGTTCAGCTTATTACTGTGAATGTTCCTAGAAGCCTCTGTGTGCATTTAAAATTGCTTTCTAAGTATAATAATTTTTTGTTTTCTGGCTTTTTCCTCAGCGTGGATGCAGCACAGCCTCCACAAATCCATTGCCTCTAAAGAGAAGTGACAGTTTGGTGTCTGAAGCCTCAGGTAACACATTTCACTAAGAATCAAGCTCCGCTGTCTGTTCAACAGCGCACAGGAGAGATGCAATGGTGATTGTATGAAGGGGGGGTATTATAATGTGTAATGTTACATTTGAAGAGGTTTTGAATAAGGGCTTTAGATTGAAGTAATTTCTGATTATTGTGAAATTGCTATGCACATACTCATATTCCCTTTGATTTTCTAGGCCTGTCTTACTGGAAACTGGATGAGAGTGAGTTATACCGCCCTCTACCTGACAACTTTGAAAGTGCTTCCTTTGTCCTCATGCAGGTAAAATTTCATTCACTTAGTCTCTAGGAGAAACTAACTAAAAATTAGCAATGTTATTATCTTAACTGCATCAAAACAATAGCTTTTCCAGATACTAGCTATGTTTTCCAGTGAGTAGTAGAGTAATGTGACAGAATAGTATAAATCACACGAATAAATCACGAAACAATTGTATTTTTTTTATTCGTTCACTGTTACTTTGCATTTCACGGAGAACTACAATTGTTTTACAAATGTAGAACTACAAGTTTTGCTTAGTTTTACTGGTTTTAAGTTACAGTATAGTATGATGTAGTGAGAATATGGAGCTTATACTCAAGGTGATTATGCTGACATTTTATATGGGAAAAAAAAGTAAGATGAAATTCTCCAATAATATGTGACCCTGGACCACAAAACCAGTCTTAAGTCGCTGGGGTATATTTGTAGCAATAGCCAAAAATACATTGTATGGGTCAAAATTATCCATTTTTCTTTAATGCCAAAAATCATTAGGATATTAAGCAAGGATCATGATCCATGAAGATATTTTGTAAATTTCTTACCGTAAATGTATAAAAACTTAATTTGGACAACTTTAAAGGGACAATTGGACAATTTTCTCAATATTTAGATTTTTTTGTACCCTCAGATTCCAGATTTTCAAGCTTAATTATTCAGCTTTAATATGATGTATAAATCTCAATTTCGAAAAATTGACACTTAAGACTGGTTTTGTGGTCCAGGGTCACATATGTCTGAGTAAGATGAGATTTAAATGCCTAGTTTTATGATCAAAGCTCTGTAGTTTCAAAAAGTATAATGAACAAATAGGATGAACAAATGTAACGTTTCTCAAAAGCCTGATGGATCATATTCGATACTCATATTTGAACATGATTATCCATACATAATTTTTCAGAAAAAATCAAGTAAACCAAGTAGATAAGTTTTCACCTTACAATATAAAAGTTATTCTTACGTTTACTCTAAAATTCAGTAAAGATTTCACAGCAAAAAGACGCGTCAACCACAACCTGATGTTTTTACAATCACGCTAAAAAGCATTTTACTTTCTTAAAAGTATAAACTATCAATCAGACGACAGAAGTCATGTTGTAGATTGTGTGCAACAGGCTTTTCAGAGAAGTTTTGATCATGTTAATCATTTAAAGGCCTTAAATTTGCATAGCAAATATGATACAGCAGGCTTTATAGGGTTAAATATAAACTGATGAACAAGTTGTTCTGTGGCACACAGACTCCAGATGAGAACCGTCTGTCTCTGCGGGAGATCTACCAGAGCAAGAGAGCAGATCCCAAAGGCCACGAATGGGACTCCTTAATCAACTCATCCACCTCGTCTCTTCAGGTCAGAGCAGAGCCAATTAACACAAGAATTAATTAAGGAGCAGAACGTCTCACCTGTTGCTCTCTCACCCAGGTGTTGACTCTGGACTCCACGGTGCACGTGAAGCACTCGGATCGCACGTCAGGCTTCACGTCGCCATCCCACTTCAGCAGTCCGTCTGCGCAGGTCCGGGCCTGTCCCGTCAGTCCCGACTCCATGGCCCTGCGCAGCCACAGCGACACCGACTGCATGTCCAACACCAGCAGTCTGTCTGCACAGCAGGCGCCCGACCGGACGTCTCCCTCCCCGGCGGCGATGAGAGCAAACCAGGCCAACAGTGAGGATGAGGGCAGCCACACTGCCACGGTCACCGTACAGCCCAGAGGACCGTCTGCTCAGGAGATGTACAAGCCCAACAGAAACAGCCCAGAGACGGGCAGAGGGAAACCGGAGCAGACGACCTCGCTGGAGGACCCTGTTGTTCTCTCGCTGTAAGAGTCATGAAAATCCCACTAAAGTTAACATGAAATGACATTTACAGCACAGTAAAGGCAAAAATTATTTTGAAAAGCTTGGTCACAAAAAAACAATCAAACAAACTGGTCATTATTTTTTCCCTTCTCTCTTTTTTTATAAGAAATTAATACTTCTATTCAGCAAGGATGTATTAAGCTGATCAAAAGAGACATTTATAATGTTAGTTACACACGATTCTATTTCAAGTTAATGCTGTTCTTTTGAACTTACAAAGTTTGTGATGCATTAAAAAACTCAGACACCAAAAATGCATAACGATCAAAAACTTGATCATTATTATTATTATCCCTTCCCATATGGTCTTTATGGGAAGGTTACATCAGATGTTTTTGGAAAAAGTGGACTATGACTATTAAAAATTCTTTAAAATTATTAATGCAAAATTGCATTTACAAGGCATTGATAGTAGTTGCCTTTTAACTTCCTCACTGTCCTTAGACAAACATTGTCTAACACTACCATTCAAAAGAATATTTTTTAAAAGAAATGAATGCAAGAAATTATTCTCCAAGGATGCAACTGATCAAAAATGTCAGTAAAAACATTTATAATGTTACAAGTTTTCAGTTTCAAATAAACGCTGTTCTTTTGATCTTTATGTTCATCAAAGAATCCTGAAAACTTAGCATTACTGAAAATCAGAAATGTTTCTTGAGCAACAAATCAGCATATTAGAATGATTTCTGAAGGATCATGTGACAATGAAGACTGGAGAAATTATGCTGAAAATTCAGCTTTGATCACAGGAATAAAAAAAATAGAATAAAATCTATTCAAATAAAGAACAGTTATTTTAAATTGTAACCGTATTTCACAGTATTACTGTTTTCACTGTATTTTTTGATCAGATAAATGCAGCCTTGGTGAGCAGAAGAAACTTCTTTCAAAAATCTTACCGACCCGAAACTTTTGAACTGTAGTGTAGCTGAAGATGCTGAGTGATCATATTTTAGTGCTTTACCAGATTCTTACCTATCCGATGTTATTTGGTATATCCACATATCTGATGTTCTAGTGCTGCCACACTAATTTATGGTTTGTCTAATCTTTCTAGATTGAGACAAAACCTGAGAGAGAAACATGCCCGTCACATAACTGACCTCAGAGCGTACTATGAGGCTGAGATCAGTGCCCTGAAGGAGAAACTAGATCTGGTGAATTTGCCTCTTGACATGGAGAAAAGCAACCAAATCTTGCTTGAGAGGTGAGAAACAATACATAGGATGAATTCATACTGTTCCAGCAGTGTTTCAGATTGCATAATGATATTTAATAAGAAAAAAACAATATATTGTCACAATAAATCCATCCAAAATGTAGATGAGTTTGTTTCTTCGTGAGAACAGATTTGGAGAAATTTAGCATTACTTCACTTGCTCACCAATGGATCCTCTGCAGTGAATGGGTGCCGTCAGAATAAGAGTCCACACAGCTGATAAAAACATTACAGTAATCCACACCACTCCAGTCCAATTATGATGTAGTATCTCATTATTTTGATGTTTTATAACATAATTATGAAGTAAAAAGCTATGTGTTTGTAAGAAACAAGTGCATCAAGAAGACATTTTAACTTAAAACTGTCTCTTCTGGCCAAAAACAAGTTCATAATCCATAATATTGCTTCCTCCAGTGAAAAAGTCCATCTTCTGTTTTCCTCTCACATCAAAATCCACCCACATATGTGACCCTGGACCACAAAACCAGTCATAAGTGTCAATTTTTCAAAATTGAGATTTCTACATCATCTGAAAGCTGAATAAATAAGCTTTGCATTGATGTATGGTTTGTTAGGATCGGACCATATTTGGCTGAGATACAACTATTTGAAAATCTGGAATCTGAGGGTGCAAAGAAATCTAAATATTGAGAAAATCACCTTTAAAGTTGTCTAAATGAAGTTCTTAGCAATGCATATTACTAATCAAAAAAGTTTTTATATATTTACAGTAGGAAATTCACTAAATATCTTCATGACACATGATCTTTACTTAATATCCTAATGATTTTTGGCATAAAAGAAAAATGGATAATTTTGACCCATACAATGTATTTTTGGCTATTGCTACAAATATACCCCAGCGACTTAAGACTGGTTTTGTGGTCCAGGGTCACATATTTGTTTAGAGCTGTTTTGGACTGTTTTTCCGCTTGTAAACAGTGGTTTATCTGTGTATATTTCTCACCTGATTCAAACGAGACACCACTGGAAAAAGCAATATTATGGATGGAGGACTCTTATTTTAGTCTAAATAATGTCTTAATGATAAATTAGTTTCTTACAAACATGCAGTTTTTGGCTTCGTAATGTTAACTGATGTACCGGAGTCATGTGGATTACTTGTGGATTATTGTGACGTTTTTATCGGTTGTTTTTCAACATTCAAGTTGAGAATATTTATATTCTGGTTAATGAACAGTGCTTTTTGTTAACTATGTCTAAGTAATTGTAACTCCATTTTAACATTTTAGCGTATCATCACGTATCGAACTAAATCGCGAGTGTATAGTTACACTCCTACAACTTACTAATAGCCAGTAGATCTAATGTGGTATATTGATATATATTTGGCTCTGTCTTCAGCCTGTTGTTTGTATCTGGTGTCTGGTGTTTAACGCACGATAAACACTCTGTCATCGGCGGAGTCCGATGAACTCTGACTGATTGTGTCTTTGATCATCGTTTGGCAGATGTCAGCACCTGGAACGAGCGTTAACGGAGGCGAGCACACGCATCCGAGAGCTGGAGATCAAAAACCACCTCTTGGAGAGACAGCTGGTATGAGTCACCGCCTCCATCTAAAACAGGAAATACATGAGCGGCTTGTGTACGAGAGACTCGTATGTTGACATGGCAATTGTGCTCGTAGTCAGCAAAATTGTATAAATTATATACAAGCACTTTAAAGGGGTTGTGTCACTGAAACAGGTTTTTTATGTACTTTGTAAACATTTAACTTCACAACTCAAAGCTATCCGGAATGTTTACTGTGTAAAGGTTACATACAACCTCCTAGCAACTGTATAGCAATGACCTAGCAACCACCCAGAATACCCTAGAAACACCCTAGGAACCATATCATAGCAACCTCAAGCTCAACAACTATTCGGTAATTAGTATGAAGAATATCAGGATAGGTTAGTATGGAAATTCAGATGTCTTTTTATAACATAATTATGACTTTTTATCTCATAATTTAAACTTTTAATCTCGTAATTATGATGTAATTACAAAATTTTGACTTTGTCATAATTTGTCATAATTACGTAACTTAGCATGATCTCATAATTTTCTACTTTTTAGTCGTAGTTGCAATTTTTGATGTCAATTTTGACTTTTTGGTATACATAACTTTGACTTAAGATCTCATATTTTCATATTTTTACATCATAGTCTGCCTTTTTATCTTTTATCTAAATTTCATAATTTAGATTTTTTTTATGACATTGTGACTTTATCTCATATCATCAGTATGACTTTTTAGTTAAATTTTGACCATCACAATTATAACTTTTTGTCATAATTATGATGTAGTATCTCATTATTTTGATGTTTTATAACATAATTATGGCTTCTTTATTATGACTTGATTATTGACATCATGATACAAATAGTACATAGAATTTTTTGGTCATAATTATGACTTTATCTCAATTTTGACCATAATAATTGACTTTTTAATGCGGGAATTTTGACTTAGTATCTCATTTCAAGTTTTTGTCTCATAATTTTTACTTTTTACTTTCATCGTTATGCCTTTTTTAATGTAATAATTATGACGTTTTATCTCATAATTCTAATTTACCAAAGCATTTTTATTTTTTTTATAAGGTACAGTAGCAGAAGCAGGAAATTAAATGTACATGGGAAAGTAAATATATTGTTTCTTAATAAGTTCTGCTCTAAATTCTTCTTCTTCTTCTTCTTCTTCATTATATTTTAGTTAGTTAATATTGACTAGATATTAGGGATGCACAATATTGGATTTTTGCCGATATCTGATATGCCGATATTTTTCAACTCTTTTGGGCCGATGCTGATACCGATATATTTCCTTTTGTTTGGAAACAATAGCAAGTCTCTCCTGTGTGGAAATTATAAGCAAATTATTTTTAATTTTGGTTAGTTTTTAACAAGAACTTATTTGTTAGAATTAAATGAACAATAATGAAGTTATTTTATAATGACAGTACATTTGAAGCTTTGAAAATAACTATAAATAAACTATATATCAGTTACAGCTTTTTTTTTTTTTTTTTTTTTTCAGAAAGATCCAGTAGTAACTTTAACATTTTATTTTAAAATTTAACATTTGTAGATGGTCTAAAACAAAAGAGTTGTAAGAATTTTGAAAATCTTTTAGCGCTCATAATTTGTTTAAAAAATATAACATATTACACATTAATGAATAAATCAGTATTTATAAAATTATTTAATTTAAAAGCTTCATGTTTGTGATTTTTATTTTTATTTTTTATTCATGTAAGCTATAGCTTCTGACCTTTTTAAATCAAATCATACTCATGTTTTTATGACATCAATTACTGCTTTATTTAATCAGAAACACAGTCTAAATGTTATTTGTGTATTTTGCTTTCATTTTAGTAAAAGTAGGCCAACAGCGCCTCTTATGGAATCAAAGCTCCTTACTGAGCGGGCGGGGGAGGCTGCAGCTGCTGCCACTGCACGTGTTGTTTACTCTATCGCACACCAAAGGCATCATTCTGTACATGTATTCTCAGTTTAAATGCAGCCATTCAGGAAAAACTTTTCTTCAAAAATAAATCACACTGCTGACGTGATCTAATCGCTAGAACACCCTTAGCACATGCGAGTTAACCTATTCCTCCTATCGGCAAGACATATCGCCATAATTTTTCATATCGGACCGATGTCATTATCGGCTGATTCTGATATCGGTCCGATAATATCGTGCATCCCTACTAGATATTCTTTATTTGTCATATTGGAGACATTTGTACACTAATAATTATCATTGTTTAAAGGTGTTCATTTCAAGGATTGGTGCCTGACATGCAACCTCAGAAATCTCTTTTAAAATAACTTTAATTCAAAATAGTGATCATAAATGACTGGAAGCATGGTTGAAATGTGGTTGAAACACCATGCTTACCTGAAGTTTATATGTTTGTTGTCCAGGCTGCATGGCCAGAGCGATACGACGCGGCCAGCGCCACAGTCCAGGCCCTGCAGCAGCGGTTAGAAGAGACCAAACACAACAGCCGTGAGAAAGACGCCACTGTGACCAAACTGAAGAACCACCTGCATCAGCTGGAGGAGGCCGTGCAGAACGCCTGTAAGGAGGTGGATGAGAAAGAGGCCCGCATGAAGAAAGAACACAAGATGCTACAGGATGTGAGCTGAGCAGGATCCTTTAAACTTCCCTTATGCTGTTATATTTGACCATAAAGGTCAATGTGACGATGCACTGTTTTTTTTGCAGCTCCTCCACGAGTATGATTCACTGAGAAGGGAGCATGAGGGAGCGAAGGTGAGAGCTGTTTTATCTGACACCATGATACAAATAGTACATAGAAGTGCACAAACTATTCAGTTGTTTCTTTCCTAACAGGACAAGTTGGTCTCCACTGAAAATAAGCTCTTTGATGCCAATGAACAAATATCAGAACTGAAAAGGTAGTCAGATTTCTTCAATGCAAATCTGCAAATAGTATCATTATATCAACTATTTTATTGCACTGAAATGTAAAATTATAGCAAAATTTTATAAATGTAATATTTAACAAATTAATTTAAATTAATATTTAACAATTCTATATAATTACTTAATTGTTAAATATTATAATGTAATTGTTAAATTAATATTTAGCATATATATATATATATATATATATATATATATATATATGAAAAATAGTCCTATGGTAACACTTTACAATAATCTCATTTCATAACATTTGTTAATGCATTAACTAACACGAACTAACAATAAATATTTTGAATGAATGACCAATGAAATATATTTTACAGCATTTATTAAATTGTGTTAATGTTAGTTAATAGAAATACTCACGTTCATGTTAATTCATAGTGCACTGATTAATGTTAACAGACACACCATTTGATTTTCATAATGTATTAGTAAATGTTGAAGTTAATATTAATTTAAATTAATAAGTGCTGTATACCTACCGTTCCTTGTAACTAATATAGTTAACTAATGTTAACAAATGAAACCTTATTGTAAAGTGTTACCAGTCATATTATAAAATAAAGTTTAGGAAGTCTATAAGAATAAAGTCATTTGTTTTGAAATGTACATAATTATGACAATCATAATTACTAATACAAATAAAATGTTCTTAATATGTAATTGTTTATGTTTGTTAGTTTCATTCATTATATTTACGTGTAATATATGTAACATGGGTAGTAATATGAATGCTATAATTATAAATAATATGATTTTCTTTTGTGTACTAACTAAATGTCTTTTTATTTATGAATTTCTCTATGGTTTTGTAGAGTCGTCTCTAAGCTAGAGGCTCAAGTCCGACAGCTACAGCACGAAAATCTGGCTAAAACACGTCAATCTCTCCACAGCCACTCGCAACCATCTGGAGCAGGGTACAAAACTCACACCACATACTCATCACGGGTCTAAAACACAGCTTTTAGTGTTTTACAACAATGAATTTGAACTTTATACACCTATTTAGCAGTTATTGATTCATGGACAGATGCTAGTGTACAGCTGAACTGTTTCTTTCTTCTATTCTTCTTTCTTCAATTTGAATCCCTGAAATGCTTTTACTCCAACCTGAAACTTCACAAATTGAATCTTTCCAGTTTGTTCCACCACCCTGATCTTCTGCTTTCACCGAGTAAAAGGCAGCGTGGGTGCTGGGATGTTGATGTGGGCATGAGGAACGACGCTGGTCTCAGAGGTGAACAGACATCTGGAGCTAGAGGGTACTGCTTTATTCATAGTTCTACACAATATTCATTTCTTTATCATTCTGTGCTGTGGTCCATTCACTTTGAGAAGGTAATTTCTAACTTGAACTATCCTCTGTCATCAGACGGCTGTCTCCACCAGAGAGAGAACAGACTCAGGGTCACTCTGAAGAGCTGAGGAAGAGGGATGTTCCCCTGACGCCCATGATGAAGGCCCTGATCCAGATGGAGGAAACCAAAGCCACTGAGGGCCGCGCGCTATCCAAGAACGGCTGCAGTTCCTCCAGTATGTCACAAAACGAATGGGTGCCGTCAGAATGAGAGTCTAAACAGCTAATAAAAAACATCTCAATAATCCACACCACTCCATTCCATCAATTAACGTCTTGTGAAGTTAAATGTTTGTAAGAAACAAATCTATGATTTCAATGTTTTGTTGAATTTTTTTAATTTTTGGCTATATCCATAATATTGTTTTCTCCAGTGAAAATGTCATCTTGTTTGAATCAGGAGAGAAATATACACGCATCTAACACTGTTTACAAGCCAAAACAGTCTAAAACCGTTCTAAACAAATATGTGGGTGGATTTTGATGTGAGAGGACAACAGGAGATTGTTTTTTATTGTCATTATGGATTATGGA
Organism: Onychostoma macrolepis; assembly: GCF_012432095.1. Classification (NCBI taxonomy): domain Eukaryota; kingdom Metazoa; phylum Chordata; class Actinopteri; order Cypriniformes; family Cyprinidae; genus Onychostoma; species Onychostoma macrolepis. The sequence goes on along the minus strand of NC_081164.1, from coordinate 23,660,839 downwards.
GTCATTTTGGCAAGAAGCTTTTCACTTCACAAGACGTTAATTGATGAACAGGAGGGGTGTGGATTACTTTGATCAGCCTTAGTGAGCGTAAGGGACTTATTTCAGAAATCTTGCCGATCTATAATATTGGCTATTTTATGAGCCCACATTTCATCTATAGTATTTGCAGAGAATCTACACTTGGTCATTTAAATACTCCTAACACTTTTTCAGTCAGTGTCATTTTTATTGTGTGGTGTGTGTTTTAGGGTTGCCTAGGAGGAGGCCTACGGTGGCTTTTGTGGAGAGTTCTGTGAGGGACGCGGTGGAGGAGCGGAGCGGAGCTGTGCTGAGGGCCCAGAGGAGTCTCTCTCCAGAGGGTCACAGGTCATCATCTCTGCCCCCCAGAGCACAGAGAGCCGCTCCTCTGGCCACACCCAGTGAGTGACCCAAAGCATTAGCATTTGAGCGTTTGATGCATTTTCAAAATAGCTGATAAAAGTCCATCTTTACTGATTGAATGTGTTTTTTTTTATGTTAGCAAAGAGAGACACATTACTCATGCCTCTCTCAGCCAAGTCCAGTCCAAAGCGCTGCCCGACTGAGAACTTCTCCACCGCGTTGGGTCACCCTCTTCCATCCCAAGAGCACCTGCAGAGCAGGTAACATTTCTGACCTGCTATGTGACTCACTTGCCATCTGCACTGATCAGGTGTCAGTAAATAATGTCTTATATATATGCCTTGTGTTTTTTTTTTTAGGTTTGATGTTTTTGATCGAAACGGCGTCAGCTCCTCTTTACCGTCCCATCCGAGTCCAAGGAAGAGGTTACAGTTTAAGGCTTCTGACAGACTGGAAGGTATTATTGCTTTTGTCAGGTTTAACTATCACACGGTAACAGTCCTAGAAGAAGAAACAGTGACATCAGGCGCGTTTCCTTTACAGATTTGTGCAGAACTTTGGTGACGTTTTATAAATCTCGATTAAAGAATTATTGCGAAATGACGGCGTTTCCATTAACCAATGTTATGCGACTAAAACATAACCTTTTGGCTCTCCTGATAAGCCATGGCAACAGATTTCGGTGGGATTATGGCAGATTTTAGCTATATTTATTCAAAGGAGGCGTATGCGTGTATCTTTACAGAAGCAGCATAGAGAGCCAGAAACAGTGGCCGTGGCGCGGCTGGAATAAACACAAGCATTGACTAGTGTGCCCGCAGTCAGCTTCAGTGGCCGTATCTGCACCGCAGACGTGTGCAGTGTAAATTGTCTAAGCATTAAAGACAGGGAAAGCCCCTTATACTCGAGATCGGCCACGTATGAAGTGTTTCTTGGAGGTTATAGTACATTGAAGAATGATCATATGACTTTTTACATACGCCATGTAAATGCGGAAATTTTTTTTTTTCCATTGCAGTTTTGCAAAATATTAATTTCTTTGCCTGAAAAAGCACCTCGTGTGAGCATAAAAACTTTTTTGCCCATATATAATACATAGTATTTTTTTTATTTTTACACTTTGCTACAATGAATGAAATTAGTTACGTTTTTATTTATTATATAATAAACTTTATGCTGTTTTAGCATTGAAAATATTAAATCTCTTTATTACATATGACTTGTCATTTAGGAAAATTCTATATATAACATTTTTTAAAATTTATTATATATCACAGAATTGAAAATAGTGACAACATTTTTAAATAAATATTATATCTATAAAAGTGTGACAGTAAAGGCATTTTATAATGTTACAAATATATTTATTTTAATAAATGCTGTTCTTTTGAACTTTTATTATGGTTTTGTCACATGGTTTTATTAAGCATAGGTTTCCACAAATATCAAGCATATGATAATAATCAGAAATGTTTCTTGAGCAGCAAATCAGCATATTAGAATGATTTCTGAATGATCACGTGACACTTAAGCCTGGACTAATGATGTTGAAAATTCAGCTTTGCTTCACAGGAATAAAATTGCATTTTATATTCAAATAGAAAACACTTATTTTAAATTGTAATAATATTTCACAATGTTACCGTTTTTACTGTTGTAATTTTTTTTTTTTTGTTATCAATTAAATACAGCCTCTGTGAACATAAGAGACTTCTTTCAAAAACATTTAAAAAGCTTACTGACTCCATACTTTTAACGGTAGTGTGTGTATAGGTAAATTTACCTAAAAACAATCTACTCATTTGCTACCCTTTAACCCTGTTAGTACTGGAATTTCCTCAGGAAACGTAAGTGTTGTGTGAACTTCCTCCCCAGTGAACCCTCAGTCCAGCGTGGGCTCGTCTGAGCCTGCAGAGAGCAGTGAGTCTGAGGAGCCTGCGGTCGGACCCAGCTGGGAGGAACAGGAAGCTGCCGGTGAAGAGACGGCCCTCTCCTGTCAGCCTCGTATTCAGTCGCTGGCTGACGCAGAGCGCCTCTTTGATGAGCTCACACAGGAAAAGCAGCAGGTGATTTGTGGGATATTTCCTGTTATGACATGGCTCTCTAAAACACTTGATTCTGATTCGTCGATTGGTTCATGTTAGTTAATGCATGAATTAATTTGTACAAATGAGACCTTATTTTAAAGTATTACCCATATAATGATGCTAAACCAGTTAATAGTGTACTAGTAAATAATATAGTAAACACTATGAAGAACTTACTTTTTTTTTTAAATGCACATTAAAAAAATGAAAATTAATTGTTAAAATGGGAAAACTTTGCAAGTCAATGAACAAAAACATTGAAATATGATAATCTTCAACTGTGGATTAAATAAATAAATAAATAAAAATTACATATTTAAAAAAATATAATTTATGCATTCAAATTTTAAACGCGCACACACACAGTCTGCCTGTGAGAATTTATTGGAACAATATATCTTTGTTTGTGTGTGTGTGTAAATTATATTTTTAGCTATTTCTAAAACCCATGATTTATTTCGAGCTCAATTGTATTCATTCATTATTTCGATTCTGGCCATAAACATGCTATAGTCATTGTGAAACTCTGAAAGCTCGTGGAAGGCATGTCACAACATCCCGTGAGTGTCTGTACTGCATGTGACTCGCTCACGGCTCATGCTGGTTTGAGACAGACTGATGATCGATGGCAGCGCATGTTTCTACTGTGACCTCAGCACTACACATTACATAACCTGTCTTTATAGAGCTGCTGGTTAATCACGTCTATTTTTAGCAAAGGCTTCCCTTTTCCTATTCATGCTGAGGAGTGCTAATTCAAAACCCTGTTGTTTAATCTCAGCTGTTTCCATCCAGCAATTTTGCTAAAAGCTATGACGCTTTCACCCAATATTTATTTATTTTCCACAGATTGAGGCAGCACTGAGCCGGATTCCAGGAGCCGGGGCCCGTGTCACGTTGCAGAGCAGGTTAGACGAGGTGGGAACACAATCACTTTCCATTCACATGCATATAGAATAGGGCTGGGCAAAAATAAATACATTTGATTTTTTTTCGGTTAATCGTTTTTAAAAATGTGGTCGATTTCGTTATTGATTTTCAAAAGCTGCAAATCTATCTTTTTCCATTTTTATTTCTGCAAAGATTTAACACAAAATCTGATTAACGTGAATCTTATCATTAGTCTTCTACACTAGGTGTTGCCCTTTTATTTACCTTGCATGATGTTATAACAGAAAGCCTGTCATTCATTCATTGCGTAACATGCCGGAGATACTGTTGACAAGAACAAAGCAATGCTGAGGTGAAATGCTGTAGTAATACTACAAATCAGTGGAAGCATTTGACCTCGTGCAAAGGGCGCTATGATTTCCGCAATATATGACGATATGACAACAAAAACATTATCTCTACAGCTGCTCTGAGAGTCCCTTCATTAGCATTTTACCATTTAATTTGAGAAAAACGACCGTAATATCATATACATAGCAGCTGCAAGTTCTTGACAGCAACCCATCAAAATAAAAGTTTGGTTTAACTTGAAGAAACTGTGACAGAAATATATTACTGTTGTGCAGTAGAATGTAAGATTCAATGTAATAACAATACTACTACTACAAATAATAAATATTAATAAAACTTTATTTTTAGAGGTATAATCACACTTTTTTTCTTCTTAATGTTAACAGTTAACCTCTGTTGTGTAGCACTTTGTTTGCCAAAAAAATAGAAGTTTTTTCTTTTTTTTACTTGATTAAAGGATAAATTACATTAATGTTGTGTATATATACCAGAAAAAAATTAAGAAATATATATATATATATATATATATTAGTAAGAATAATTTTTTTTATTTAATTATGTATTAAATGCACTGTGAAAGATATAGTAAGCAATATATTTTAAATAAATATAATATAATATTAAATCATGATAAGAGCAATTATATTTCAGTATACTGCATGTTACAGTTTAAGCTGACATTTCTAAAATCCATGGTGTGTATATATATATATATATATATATATTATGATAGTTATTTTTTGCTGGCAAATTCATCCTCAAAGTGTTGCATATATTGCATAACCACGATAATGCCTATTGTTGTTAATCCAGTAACACTTTACAAATGAAAGGCTCTACATCTCATTTGAGTATTTTCTTTTGTTTTTTTATTTTTGTTTTTTAATTTTAAAAGATGATTATGCCTAACAAAAGACATCGGTGGAAAAACTGATGCGTAACATTATGAACTTCATGGTTTTAGGTGTCACTGGAGAATCGCCTAGAAAAGGTGAACCACGACCTTGGGTTCATCCGCATGACTCTGAAACGATTCAACATCCTGCGATCTTCTGCCAACATATAGCCAACGGCTGCTGTGAACTGTCATGAATTATGATCTTTACCCTGGACCATATGAATTATTATTACAATGGAACAGTCGTTCCAATGTACAGACTCCAATATGTACATGTTCAGTAAATATTTCTACTTTTATTACTGTAGGATCTATTTTGTATGTTTTATTACATGGTGAACATACTATAAAGTATATTTTAATAATGCCTAGATTTGTAAAAACATTTACTTTTTTAATGTCAAAGAATTATGGGAAATTGTATGCTCGACTCGATATTTTTTATTTGATTTGTTTGCTGCTGATTTAAATGAATGGCAAAAATTCAGTCCTGCAGGGCAGCTCATTTGCATATGTTTCCATTCCACTATGTGTCTTATGACTCTTAATTTAAATGACACTTGAAAAGGTTTATAATTTGCTCAAATATCATCAGGCTTTCACTGTCTGTGGCATGTTCATTAATTTACATGATAACATTGCCTGTGCCATATGCGAGCAGAGAATGATAGCACATATCTGATAATAAGATGAGTAGAGTTGAATTGCCTTGTCGAAATCATCTTACGCAAAGAACACAAACTCAAACCAGCACCGACTGTTTACACATGATTATCAAAGCTAGACCTCTGACATTTTCCAGTGCAGCACAGGATGTACTGCTCACTTTGATGCATGAAATTTGAAATATGCTCTTCTCTGCTTTTCCATTGTTAGTTGTTGACTGTTCAGTTTTTTTTTTTTTCCTGTAGCTCATGGAATCTATTTAACTGTTGCACAAAATGTTCCACAATTAAAACCGCATACTGAATCATGCGTTTGAGTCATTATGATTTGATAACATCTGGAATATGTTAGACTCTTGGCTGTTTGCTCAAACCATTCATTAAATGAGCTTGAAATGTGTTTGTGTTCATCAGAACTATTTGAGTGTTAAAGGCATAATTCGACCAAAAAAGGAAAATTCATTTCTGTATGTATGTAAACAAAGAGGTGTGTGTGTTGTGAACCTGCCAGATTCGTACATGCAAAAGTGTAAATGATTTTGAGCTTGGGTGGAAGGTATGATTTTCTATGGAAGCCTGTTTCCGCCACTGAATAAAAAATAAAAAAGGTTATTGCGACCTTTTTATCTCACAATTGCGTGATACAAACTCGCAATTCTGAGAAAAGAAATCAGAATTTTTATCTTGCAATTGTGACTTTATAAATCGTAATTCTACCATTTTATAAGTCGCAATTGGGAGTTTTTATCTCGCAACTCTGACTTTATAATTGCGAGTTTATATCACAATTCTGAGAAAAAAGTCAGAATTGCGAGTTTTTATCTCGCAATTGTGACTATAAATCGTAATTCTACCATTTTATAACTCGTAATTGTGTTATCTCGCAACTCTGACTTTATAACTCGCAATTGCGAGTTTATATCACAATTCTGAGAAAAGAAGTTAGAATTGCGACAAACTCACAATTGCGAGGAAAAAAGTCAGAATTGCGAGTTTTTATCTCGCAATTGTGACTTTATAAATCGTAATTCTACCATTTTATAACTCGTAATTGTGAGTTTTTATCTCGCAACTCTGACTTTATAATTGCGAGTTTATATCACAATTCTGAGAAAAGTCAGAATTGCGAGTTTTATCTCGCAATTGTGACTATAAATCGTAATTCTACCATTTTATAACTCGTAATTGTGTTATCTCGCAACTCTGACTTTATAACTCGCAATTGCGAGTTTATATCAATTCTGAGAAAAGAAGTTAGAATTGCGACAAACTCACAATTGCGAGGAAAAAGTCAGAATTGCGAGTTTTATCTCGCAATTGTGACTTTATAAATCGTAATTCTACCATTTTATAACTCGTAATTGTGAGTTTTTATCTCGCAACTCTGACTTTATAATTGCGAGTTTATATCACAATTCTGAGAAAAAAGTCAGAATTGCGAGTTTTTATCTCGCAATTGTGACTATAAATCGTAATTCTACCATTTTATAACTCGTAATTGTGTTATCTCGCAACTCTGACTTTATAACTCGCAATTGCGAGTTTATATCACAATTCTGAGAAAAGAAGTCAGAATTGCGATATAAACTCTCAATTGCGAGAAAAAAGTCAGAATTGCGAGTTTTTATCTCGCAATTGTGACTTTATAAATAGTAATTCTACCATTTTATAACTCGTAATTGTGTTTTTATCTCGCAACTCTGACTTTATAATTGCGAGTTTATATCACAATTCTGTGAAAAAAGTCAGAATTGTGAGAGAAAAGTCGCAATAACCTTTTTAAAAAAAAATTTATTCAGTGGTGGAAACGGGTTTCCATAATTTTCAGTAATTGTTTAAATTTTACATTTAGTTTCTCACAAAACATGTTTTTTTTTATAGTTGTTATTCTTATATTTTTTTGGAGCTTAAAGACCTGTTCACACCAGGAACAATAACTGTAATGATAACTATATTAGCGTCCATACCAATACGTAATAACATTCTGTTTGTCATCTGCTGTTCCAATATCGTTATTGTTATTTCATGGACTCTGCTGTTCTTTTAAATTTAGAATGATTTTAAAACTATATTTATCGTTATAGTACAGTATATCGTTATTTTCTTAGATGTGAACTGAAGGGATAGTTTTCTAACAATTAAAATTCTCTTTCATCATTTACTCGCCCTCAAGTTGTTCCAAACCAGTACGAGTTTCTTTGAAGAATGTTCGTAACCAAACAGTTGACGGTAGCCATCGACTTCCACAGTATTTCTTTTTTCCATATGTCTACTGTCGAACACAAACATTTTTCAAAATATCTTCTTTTGTGTTCAACAGAGGAAAGAAACATACAGGTTTGGAACAACATGAGGATGAGTCAATGATTATATAATTTTCAATTTTGGACGAACTATCTCTTTAAAAGCTAGTAACCATTCACTTTTAATGTGTGTTTTGCAAAAAACGGCCTTTTTTTTCCACCGAAGCAAGAAAAACAGCTTTTAAATGCACTAGGGTGAGTAAATGATCTTTAATTTATGCATGAACTTTAGATTTCAGTCTACTTTTAGGCTATTTTCTTGTCATTTTTGTAGCTTGTCAGCTAGTCCACTTCCACTGTATATAGACGAGCAGCTTGAACATTGTGCGAAGTATCTCCCTTTGTGTTTCACAGAAGCCATATGGATTTGGAACAACATGGAGGTGAGTAAATGATGGCAGAATGTTTATTTTTGACTGAAATATCTCTTTAAGAAACACTTAAAATAAAAGTAACGATTATAGCCGGCAGAGGGCGCTACAGCGATGGAAAAATAACCCCTAGAGGAAGGGGAGAGGCGAATTTACCATCCAATGATATCGGACCAGAAATGATGCTGCTCGCACTTTCGGTAAAGATAGAAAGAAGGAAAGGACGTGCACGCACTGAAAAGCTAGGTCAAGGTTTTGAGAAAGAGCATAAGCTTTAAATAGACCCGCAGTACCCACGGGACGCCGCGCGCAAATGCACAGATCAGCATACCTGTACAGTTTTTTAAGGGATCAACTATATGAGCTGCAGCGGATATAATGATGCAGGAAGCCCCAGTGCCGCTGCTGTTCACGCTGAAAACAATGCAAAGGCAGTGACAGTCAAGCTCGAGCTCTGCTGTGGTTTAACCAGTCCTGTCACTTCCTCTTTGACGTGTGTATGTTGTGGACTGTCAGCCGTACGCGCTTTTTTAAAAGCACAGGACTTTATTTTTTGACTGCATGGAGGACACCGTCGGCCTGCTTTGCTGTTTTATTTAGTCGGCTGAACCGGTAGCCAGCGGCTTGCTTACAGACAGCGCGGGGAAATAGCGTTGGAGCGACCGACAGACACCTCGACCTGCGGCGGGGATGTGTGTGAGCTAAACCCGCCGGATATCTATGGCCGCGTCGCTCTGATAAGAGCCGCTTTGAGCTAAAAACTCCGCGCCGAAGGTAAGAAAATACAAAGCCCGCGAAATGTCTGCCCGCGTTTGAAATATTATTCTCAACGGTCTCATTTTTAATTTCAACGGTCGCTTGTGAGTTAGCTAGTCACGGCCTTCTCTAGCTGTCATTCGTGACCAAAATAAATAATTAAACGCCTTAAACCCTGATTTTTTTTTTTTTTTACGGATTGCCCCACTTAAACGAGCCATTTGGGATTTGTAATGAGATTAATGTATGTGCGTATTAAAGGTGTTATTTAATTGTGGAGGAGATTACTGTATTATTTAGATGCTGTAATTTTAGTCTTATCTTAAGGCTTTTACGGTTGTCTAGATTAGATGGGATTCATAAATTGGCCAATCTTCGCGGTAGCATGAATTGTTAATGAGGGTTATCACTGGGCAGTCAAATCACTTATCACCGTTTGATATTGTAGTCAAACTCCTGTACCTGTAATAATGTATGCTGTATTAATTATTCACTTTCATGAATTAGCATAGAGTGTATTTATATTCTCATGGGTATTTAGCAAGATATCTGACTTGTCATTTATATTTCTGGGTAATTTATTGATAGGTATGAAAATAGGTTATTTTGCATATGCGTTTTCCTCAGGAAAGCTGGTCATGAGGTGTGTATAGTTTGATTTTTGGGTTTTGAATTTGTGACCCATCAAAGTTAATTAGCTGTCAGAGATAACCTTACCTGGTTGAAGAAGATTAGTTAGCTCTACAAGAGACATTATCTGCTGTGAGTAGACTGATGAATACCTAATTAAAGTCATACTGTGCTGTGAATATGTAATATAACTTTTTTTTTTTATGTCAAAATTTTAGGTTTGTGATGAACACTGTTCCCGCAGTCTTGAAAAACACTGATGTATGGATTTTTTAAATAATAGAAAAACAGCTTTGTGTTTTTAAAGATGCATACGTTAAAAAGAAAAAAAGTTATGTTAAAAAATGAAAAATGTTTCAAGCAAAAAAGGTGTAAATATATAGCTTTTTTTTATTATAAGTTTTTCAAATTATGCTACACACTCTAAAGTATCTTATTAGATAGAAATTTATACCTATGAATATAACTTTTTTATTTTATTTTATTTTTTTTCCATAACGTAGGAATACTGTTGATTTTTAGCCAAATAATTAAAAAATATATTTAATCATTTTACAATAGTTTTTTGCATATGTGGTTGACTCAAATGACACAGACGTGACTCTATCATGTGTTTTGGTGTGCATGTCCATATAATAATTGACCATTTTTGTCATTTTACCCTGTTTGGCTGTTTTGGTCTATTGGATATCTAAAGTTAATCAACTGTCAGAGATAACTAACCTGGTTAAGGATTAGAAAACCTTGAAAGTTACGTTACCCAAAGATGAAGAGAGTTTGCTGTAAAACATTGTTTTGTATATGTAGTTTGGCTTGTTCTATGTATCTATCTATCTATCTATCTATCTAATACTGGTTCTCCCCAATATTCAGATTAGTGTTGATCATTCTACATTGTCCCCCCAGTCTTAAATATGTGGTTACATCCTCAATATCTAGCATTAATTTCATCTGTCTTTGATTAATAAACACATCGAACACAGTCCTGCGTCTTCCAGTAATAATTCCAGTCTTGTCAAGATAATTGGGACGTTCTTCACGTCTTAATCGCAGGGTCACAATTATCTTGTCATGGAATTGTTAATTTTAGCTGCTATTCCACTTCGGAGCCTCGTTTCGCCGTGCGCTCGCAGGACACTCCCTTTCGCCAGCAACCTACATTTTTAGTTAGCGAGACTTCATAGTTTGCCATGTTCTTTTCAAGCACGTCGAGGGAGAGGAAAAAATGCTTCCCTGTATCTAATTATCCTGCCAAAATGATTAGGTTTGTTCTTAATGAATCCTGTTATGAAGCAGCCATCGTAGAAAGAATGAGTCACAGTATTGATTGCCTTCCACTCCCCCCTCCCGGCCCGGCCGGAGAGCGCCTGCTAATGGCTGCAGCTCCAGCAGGGATGTACGGTGGACGGAGGCGAGGCAGGCTCGTGACAGCATGCCGATGTGACCCCGACACCATCAGCAGCGGGCCGGTGGCACAGCGGAGAGAGGGAAGCGAAGCGGCGGGGCGACACTACGCAGTTGCACCTTGTTATTTATAGCCACATAGTAAACATTGAAATGTATTCCCTCCAAACAAGGCAAGGGGCCACGAAGCTGCTACAGAACATACGTATGTTCATCTAGGCCAGGAAGTTTGTCATCCATTGTGTTGTTACTGTGAAAGAGCCAGTGCTGAGCTTTCTTTCCTGTGGCTTTTTCTTGGGAAAAATGTAATAATTTTGCATCACAATTTAGATATCCTTAACGGAAATTCAACCACAAAATGTTTTATATATTACATAAACGTATAGAAATTGCTGTTTTATATAATACTTCCACTCTCTGAAAAAAAAAAAGAGGTACACAAGCTGCCACTGGAGTAGGTGCTAATATATACATTTAAGGTACCAGTATGTACTATTTAGGGATAAATATGGTACAAAGATGTACCCGGATTTTGTACCCTTTTTTTTTTTTTTTTATTTTTTTTTTATAAAGTGTAAGTTAAAAACAATTCAATTAGCAATGTTTGAAGCCATTGTAATGCGGTTGATATATGAATAAATGTAAGAGAGCAGCAGCCTTGACGTCAAAACCCAAGAGACTAATTCACCATGGGTTTCCTTGAGATTTTCCTGTGGGTTTTTATAATGGGTTTTTCTAGTAAAATAAGGTCTGTGGAAAACATAACTTATGACACTTGGATGTTTTATTGTACAATGTAAACTGCTCACATACCAAACATTCTTATGCAGTTACTTATTACAAACATGCACTTTTTAAAATTCGCATTTTCAGTATGGTATGACTTCAGTATGCATTGCAAAATGTCCATGTATTGTCCATTTATATTTACTACAGACCTTATTTTACTGATAAATTGAAAACCCCCATTATAAAAACCCATAGGAAAATCTCATGTTGAATTAGTTTTCCAGGTTTTGACATCAAGTCTCTCTATTGTACGCAAGTTGATTTTTATGTAAATTTGATTTATTTTAATTAATTTTAAAGTTAATTTTATTTATTTTTTAGTTAAGTTGCAGCTTTGCTTAACAACCATAAACCTCCTCTTAAACTGTGCCTTAACAAAAGTTGCTCCTATTTCAATCAGCTAAATTTCAGTGTAAACAGTTTTTTCTTTTGCGCCATAGTAGAAACTGTATCAGAATCGCAGGTTGACTTATTTATGCCATTGCATGGTACATACCATCATGCATATCTTCCTTGCCCTTTATTTAAAACGAATAAATGCAAAAGCAAAATCTTACATCGTTCGAGTTGGGTTCGTGTTCGCATGCATGATATGATTGACAGTCTTTGGCGTATATCTGTTAACCTGTGTAACAGTAGCGCTTTTCTCTTGAGCGGGCCGAGAGTGTAACGGAGACGCTCGACCCTCTCGTCTCCAGACACTGTATATCTCTCAGGTGAGACCATTAATAAATGAAGTGTGTAGGTTTGTGTGCGAGCGCTTTGTATCGTGTTTAGCATAGCCTGTTCCGGATCTCCTTGAGTATTCGTTTGGGGAGAATCAGCCCATCAGTCATTCCTGCACTGATGCGTCCCGTTCTATTTCTTGCTGGATTTTCTTGGCGAACGTTTCCACTGGGCACCACTGGTATCTCCGCTTCCAAATATACCCATTGTGCTCGTTAATAAGCGTACTGTAGCAGGAAGTGTGTTGGTGTTGGCAGAAGAGCTGTGTGGGCATATGCTTGGGTGTTTTTATATAACTTACAGAAAGTTACAAATAACCATACCATCTCCATCGACATCTCAATTCCCTGTTCTGCTCATTAGTCAGCTCATCTGATCTGGAAGAGTTGATTCTCGCAGTCGACGAGGTTAACAGCGTCTGCGTTCTAGAGCTGTTTTAGATGGTTTGGAAGAGGAAGCGTAACCTGACAGAATGATCATGAGATCCTAATGGAATGGTTTACTGAAAAAATGAAAACTACTTAATCACCCTCATGTCTTTTCTATGGAAGCTTGTTTCTGCCAAACCATATTCCATATTTTTCAAACTTTCCTGTGAAACACTAAAGGAGAATTTCGAAGGACGTTCAGTCATGTAGCTCTTTTTTTATTAACCCGACTGATAGCAGTCAATAGTGACCATCTCTGTCAAGCTTCTTGTGCGTCATCTTTTGAAGTCACGTGTTAGTTTTGTGTGATGAACAGATCTGAACTGTTTGTCATTATTGACTTAAAATGTACAGCTGTCAAACCTAATATTGATCCATTCAAATATGGATTCATTTTGGGCTGTTTCTTATACAAAGCTATCATATGTCTTTGAATATGGTTTACATGTCATGAACTACTTTAATAGTTCTTTTTTTGTCTCTTTTGTTATTTGTTTTGGAACTTGGGAGACATGGTCACCAACTGTTGTTGTATATAAAAGCGCTACATGAAGATACTCAAACGGGTTTGGATTGACATGAGGACGAGCATGACTGAATTTCATTATAGGGTGAACTATCCCCTCAAACACATTGGCTGACACCCTCAGAAGCCTCTGTGTGTTGAAATTATCCCATCCGCTGACCTCGTCCCAATTTCACAAATGGAAAAGTTGCATAGGACCATCCCCAAGCGTTATTGCGCTCATGCCGCTTGTGACGGCATAGCCAAACATCAATGTCTTTTGAAATTTTAATAGTGTTTGTCCGCCCCACTTACAGTAATAGACTCGGAAAGGCAATACACTGAAAGGACCACTCTATTAGTACGGACCTACCTGCTTCAACCTCTTTTGTGACATCAGTTCGTCAAGTTTTGGGTTGTGTGTTGGCAATAGCCGTTCTCCACAAAGCAGAGCACCATTATTAATGAATGCAATCAGGAAATGGCCAGTTGGTCTTAATAGATACCTAATCTTGGTAACAAATGGGTCCAGGGGTGGGGGGGGAGGAATTGTGTCGTTAATGCTGCAAGAAGCAACTGTATATTTTTCACTTTTTGCTCTTGGAGCCCATCCAGATGCTAATGGTATTGGGCCACGCCCACTGTGATTTTGATTGATGGCATCGCCTCTGAACTTAGAGAAGTAACTGGTGAAAAGATGTTATGGCAGATGCTGAGATAGACTGTGTGTATTAAACATATTAGTGATGTGTTTGTAATGATTGGCAACCATTTGCAATAAGGTTTTATTTGTTAACATTTTAATGTTTATTTCAACATTTAGTAATATGCTATTGAGATCAAATTGTATATGTTGATATTATTTAATGAACTAACCATGAACAGTTTTTTATTTTAATAACATAGATTAATAATTACTGTAACAAATGGATTGCTCATTGGTAGATGATATTGGTTAATGCATTAACTAATGTTTGCTAATGGTACCGTATTGTTAAGTGTTACCCATTAAGTTTTCTAAAGACAGTGCCATTGAATTGTGATCTGTCCTTTTATTGTAACTCATCCTTGTTTTTATAACACTTCTGATTTAAAGGTGTAATGAACTGCATTTTTACAAATTATTTTGTACTGTTCTCTGAGGTCCACCTATAATCTTATCAAGATTTTTACTTTTAAATAGGCTATTTTCTGTCCTGTTTTGACCCCCCTCATCAGAACGCTCTGGTTGTATAGGCGTGGCGTATCGTAGTCTCGGAAGTAAACACTCATGGTATGATTGGCTAACAGTTGTGTATGTTTGACAGCGTAGATTCCTCATAGATGGATGCTGCTCTGGTTTAGGTTAAAAGTACATAAATACTCAATACACGTCAAACGATTTGTAAGAACAAACAAAGCAATAGTGAACATGTAATAAAAACAGTTACTCACACTTGTGTGGTGCGATTACTGTCAGATCTAGTGTAGTCGGCACAGCATCGTCTTTTAGTTTCAGTCTTTCTGAAAATCCCGCATCGAAATGTGCCTTGTTTGTAAACAAATCCGCGGTAAAATGTGAACAAAGGACCAAGTTCCTACTGACGCAGCCTGGCACTTCATTAAAAATAAACTTTTGGGATCAGAAGGAAGGCAGTGCAAATAGCCTTCTGTTTTTCCACAACTTCGCACTGAACAGCGTCTTGTTATCTTCGGAGCATAGACCTGCGTTTGACCCTCTCGTTATTTACACTACATGCATGAATCGGTGGGCGGGGCTAAACAGGCAGTGATGTAGAAGCCGATGTTGATCTTCGTCTGTGGAGGCGGAGTTTATCCACACTATTACGTCATAAAGTGGTACATTCCACTAGCTGTCGTTTTGGCAGACTGACTTCAATTTAAGCTGTTTTTAGACTAACAAGGAAATTTTGAGTTCTGAAATCTACAGAATGGTTTTTTATAGTACAATGACCTTGTATATGTCAAAAGATCAAAGGAATTTTGATTTCTCAGTTAATGACCCATTTAAAAGCCATGAGTAAATGCAAACCATTCATTTCAATTTATTGATTCAATAATGTCATGTCTCAAAACTGGTCACAAAAGTCCCTGTGACATTTTCCGTGCATGATTCAGATTTAATGATTTCTGTTTATAATTTATAAATAGAAATATTCAGATGCATACTGTCAAAAAGCTGAAAAATCTACTCTCTTTAGTAGATGCCCTGTTTGTTTCTCTCTTACACAACAAATTCTGATCCAGCTGCACAGTCAGTATTTCCTGCAGTGTTTGTGTTTAATCTTCTTGCTGTAAAATGATACTCAATATCAAACACCTGATGCAGTATTCAACAGCGTGATCGATTTCTCAAGCCTCAAGTTATGCTAATTTCACATAAAAATCGATGCTGGCCCAAGTTGTTCTGTTCTACAAACTGATTTTTCATACTCGCCATGTCTTTTGAATATTTATATGATGAACTTAACGTCAAAAACTGGCATGTTGCATCAAAACTGCAGCATTTCCATTTACGCTTTTCATCATTATCAGGAAAGAGCTAGCTGGTGTCTTTGGCGTTCATTAGCTGCATTTGTGTCTGTGGTGAGGCTTTTTGGCTTCTGTGGTTCAGCAAAGTTCCTCTCCAAGTTTGTATCTGTTAAAGTACGAGGGCCGGTGGAATTTTCTTGCCACCTCACACAGCGACCCGCGTACACCATCGGCCCTTTCATCATCCTGTTGAGACGTTTTGCTCACTTGTGAAGCAATTTGCATTTTATTGTGAGGTTTTTTTAGATTTACATGTGTTATTGGGCAGGTATTTGCAACGCAAAGCAACTCAGAAAGTTGAGGAGAGGTTGCCATTGATAAATTTTGTGCGTAGTATTATAGCATCCGAGGAACTAGGTTTAAAATGACATGTCCTCAGCTTACATGTGTCATATTTGCATATATTAATCTTGATAATGTTTTGACTTGAGATTGGGAGATTTCCTTTGGCTCACGTGCGTTTGGTGTCATTTGTATGTCACGGTGCTTTTACATTTTTCCCTCCTAGCCACGCTATTTGTTCCTCCCCATTACCCAACAGCATATCAGCAGTCGCATCAGGTATCCGCCTTATGAAACTCATGCATTATACCCTGAGCCCCCTTAATGTGCTCCACCAACATCGGCGAGGTAGCATCTCAGGCTCCGACGGAAGCTCTTTTCTCAATAGGTTCCATTTTTCCCACAACCGGCCCCTAAAAAGGCTTTTTAATAGCTCGGAGTAGAGGCTTGGCATGAGATGAGTGGCTGACGATTATCTGAGCTCAAATCCCCGTGAGGTGAGTGATTTATTACAATAATTTAAAGAAACGAGTGAGCACGGAGGCGAGCCACTATCAGCTGGCCCGCTCTATAAATAAACTGCCTTTTCTCATCATCCGCCCCTCACGTCAAGGGTTTGTTTGCGCTTCCCTCTTCCTCCATTTATTCATGTGTCTTGTGTAGCGGCGCGTCGTCTCCGACTTATTTGCCTCTAATTTATCTGAAGCAGAAGAGACTTTGGATGTTCTGATAAGCATTTTATGGCGTTTTCGAAAAAGCGTCGTGGGAAGCAAAGCACCTCGCCGTGTGTGCGATTAGCAAGAGGGAAGCACTTTGGAATGGATTATGTTATTCAGTTTTGACAGTGATGCACATTATCTTTTGATGTCAAAGTATTGTATTTTACACAGGCAGACTTCACAAAGTCATATTAAATGCATTTTGTGCATATTTTAGGAAATAGATACTTTTTGTGACTTTATTTTAATTCACATAGGCAGACTTTGCAAAAAAAGTTATGAAAAAATCATTTTTAAGTAAAATATTAATCAATTCAAACAATTGCATGTGGCAATCATTTTTACTTGTTTAAGTAACTATTAAGAAAAAAAAAATTATTATATTTTTTATTTTTTTTATTTTATGTATGAACTAGATTTCTACATGTTTTGATGAATAGAAAGTTCAGTAGAACTGTTTATTTGAAAGTTTTTTTTTGTAATATAGACATTTTTACTGTCACTTTTGATCAATTTAATGCATTCTTGACGAATAAAAGTACAAATTTCTTTAAAAACATATTGACTTAAAAATTTTGAACAGTACTGGAAATATCACAGAAAATATTTAATATTATAATTTTGATATAATATTAAAACAATGAAATTTAGCTATCATTATTTCTCATTTAAGTAACCATTAAATTAAATAAATACAATTTGTGTTTTGTTTTGTTTTTTGGATTTTTTGTTCTAAATATAAGCTAGATTTTTAATTTTTTGTTTTTATCGAAAAGTTAATGCTTCCTGATTCCAAATAGCACATTGCCAAAAGCATACTTATAAAGTTATGAAAAAAATGAACTCTTTGTGGTTTAATTCATTTTTTAAATATATTTTAAATATGATCTCAATTTTTACATTTTATATAGAAAATATTAGTGATGCTTCTTGAATCCAAATAGCACAATGCTACATGTGGCTGGTTGTCAGGGTGTTGCTTTGTGGTTGCTAAGGTATTCTGACTGTTTTTATCATGTTGCTATGTGGTTGCTAGGCTGTTCTGAGTGATATTTTTGTCTTTAGGTGTCGTGTCATCTGTAGTTTGTGGAGTTTTTTATATATATAAGAAAATACTTTTGAGGCTTTCTGCTCATATTTTTTCAGTCTGTTTTTCTTTTAATCTCACATTTAATTCAATGCATTACTTGCCATTTCAGTGAAAACTGTTTCAAAGTAAGTCCTGCACCCAAATATTCTCAGTGCATGATGAAGTTGCTTCAGGTTAAAGGTCTGTTACAATCTTCCACGGGTAATTATTTAGAATTAGCTTTAGCCTGTGACACCCTCAGAAATGGGATAATGGTGTTGGTATTCTCATGGCAGCGATGCCCATAGCAAATAACCCTGTTTAGTCTCTGTCACAATAGCCAACAGTTGTAATATTCAAAGTACTCCCCTGTTCTTTGTTCTGTTATACAACGTATCCAAAGCAAACGAAACAGAAGGAAGTCCTTTGTCACCGTTGTGAGCTCAGAGATTTAGCTTTGCATTAAAAATCCTGTTTTAGTTTGTAGTGTTCAGCAGTTACGCTGGACCAGTGACGTGGGTCGTGTGTGTTCAGAGCCAGCGAGTGTCAGTGTCCTGCATCTGTGTTATGTCGGCTGCGTTGAGACGCCAGAGGACTTCAGATCAATTAAATTTAACAAATTGCCGTTGCAAGATAGACGGGTCTGTTAACAGAAACCTGCTGATGATAACGGATGAGTGGCGTTTGGTGCTGAACACAACAGGTTCTGTCGTCAGGTCGGCTAGAAGGATGTGAAATGTCAAACATACCCAAGGTCCCCATTGTGCTTCCTGTTTTTGATAATACATACTGAGATATGCACACCACATCTTCTAAGGCTTTGAGTGTGGTTCTCACGATAGCCATGCGAGTGAAATTTGTAGATGCACAAAACTAATTTTCATAGTACATACTTGTTGCTTTAAAAGCTTCAGAAGTTTGATGTCGGTAAGTTTATAAAAATTTTTTAAGTGTTTGGTGCTTACCAAGGCTGCATTTATTTAATCAAAAATACGGTAAAAACATAAAATATTTTTTAACAATTTTTTTTGTATTTGAATATATTTTAAAATGTAATTTATTCCTGTGATGTAAAGCTGAATTTTCAGCATCATTACTCCAGTCTTCAGTGTCACATGATCCTTCAGAAATCATTCTCATTTCTTATCATTTCAAAGCAGTTGTGCTGCTTTTATTTTTGTGGAAACTCTGATACATTCTTTCTTTGATTAATAAAAAGAACAGCTATATTTGAATCTTAAATTTTGTCACTTTTGATCAATTTAATGCATTCTTGATATATAAAAAAAACAGTATTCATTTCTTAAGACGACATCAAACTTTCAAACCATAGTGCAAATATTAAAGAAGATAGTTTATATTATCATTTTAAAGTAAAATATTAACCAATTGAAAACTATCATGTAACCACTACCTCAAGAGTTTGCAAATAATTATTCAAATAAACAGTGTTTAATAGTTTAATGCCAGATAAAATGAGCTACATCATCTTGTCATTATAGTTTTCAATTTCTCTCCTGTAGGCATTCAGTATGAAATCGGACATCCGAAACTGCTGTGCTGAATAACTAACCTTGCGTTGTCGTAATTGTACACCGCTTCGAGATTCCCAATCGTGCTGGTCGCCAACCTTAAAGGAATCAATAAAGAGCTCTTAGCGTCCCTGCAGAGCTTAAGGCAGCGCCATATGAAATGTCACACATATCTAATCTACGGGCCGACCTCACATTAGCACTGTTTAAGTGAATTAATCTAAGAGGTCGATGTTTTTCTGGGAACTGTGGTGTGGCTTCAGTGAGCTAATATTCATCACTGATAGTTTTCGTTGAAGTGAATTGCGGAACCACATATGATTATGTAAGTTTTTTTCCAGCACAAAACACCGTCGCTTTAAGCCAGAACATGTTCTCTCAGATGTCTGAAGGGAAATTTTAGTACATGCAAATAATCATGTGAAAGTCATTTTCGAAAGATTAATAACAGAACGAGCTGAGAGACTGCATATTTGCAAGTTGAAGCTCTTTTTGAAAGTAAATCAAAGTGGCCATTAATGTCTATAGTTTGATTAAACACTAGAACGCAGTGTTCTCGAGAGCAAACCAGAGAGATGGCAGATGTCCAGATATCTTTTGCAATTAAAGACCTAGTGGTTAAATATGAAAAAATATGATGAGAACTTTTTTCATATGTTTATCTTTTGGCTGCGTCACAATTCACATTCTTTTACTGTGCAAAAGAAGAATGTACTTTACTGATAAGAAAAGTGCTAAGTGTTGTAAGTCAGTACGGCTGTGCATCTTTATCTCACATTCCTCATAATTTTTCTGTTCTGGACATGTCGAAAGTTAACTGGCACACTAGTGCAAGGGATTGTGGGTAGTAGTTGACCGATATGTGTTTTCATTGGCTGATGCTGATTGCAGGATGGCGATATAATGCAGATAGAGTATAGCCTGGAATATTTAATTATGGCACATTTAGATGTAAAATTATTTTAATATTACCTTAAATTTCACTAAAGTTATACCACCTATCTAGATATTGATGTTTGCCATTAAAAATCCATTTTGATTGGTCAATAATTATTAGTTGTGGGTAATGTTAGTCCAAAAAGCATGCATGAGTTTATACATGTATACTATTTAGGATGAATAGGATACAATTTGGAATGATGCCATAGTTTGTGTTGGATTGCAAGTGTAAATAATAATTGATAATAATTGAAGTATTGAAGTACATAGGTTACTAGTAGGTCAGAATCAGTGCCTGCAGAATTCCACAAAATTGGAACCGCTGTAATTTGTCAACAATGTTTATTAAATATTTTACCTAATTTAATTGTGCTTTCAGTTACAAATTAGAGTGTATTCCATGTAATTTCTCAGACTTCCCTCCAAAATCAGTGCAGGAAATGTGATTAATGAGTTAAAATATATTTACCTCACCATAATTTGATTTATTTCACAGAATTCCATTAATTTCCATACAGAATCAGCACAGGAATACAACGGGTGTTTTAAATATTTTACCTCAGCATTTTTAAATTTATTCCACAGATTTCCCTCCAAAATCAGTACAGGAATACAATGGGTGTTTTAAATACTTACCTTACCATGTTTAAATTCAACTCAGTCCGAGCAGCTGAATCCTTATCCATCTTCAAGAATCGGCTAAAAACACCTCTCTTCCATCTTTACTTGACCTTCTAACTCTAGCACTCTCTATTCCAATTCTATTCTTAAAAAATAAAAAACTTGCTCCCTTTAGACTTGCACTCTATTCATTTACTAACTGCTTGTTTTCTTATTTAAAAACTAAACTAACAAACACTAGCTTATCTATTCTTTTTGTATTCTATTTCTTTTCCTTTTTATTTATTATACAATTAACAAAAGCAAAAAGGCCTCTAACACTAGTTTGCTCTACTCTTCTTCTATTCTGTCTGTTTTCTTTTTATTTATTATATAATTAAAAAAAACCTTGCTATGTATACTGCGTTAAGCTAATTGAGACTTGTTATAGCACTTGAGTATCATTGCTCTTTTGTTGATTTTGATTGCTTCCATTATCCTCATTTGTAAGTCGCTTTGGATAAAAGCATCTGCTAAATGACTAAATGTAAATTTATTTTATAGAATTTTATAGACTTCCCTCAAAGTCAGTGCAGGAAATGTGATAGATAATTTTAAAAGTTTTATCTCAGCATGTTCAAGTTCGTTCCACAGAATTCTGCACATTTCCCTCCAAAATTAGTGCAGGAAATGCCATTTAAAAAAAATATATATTTTACTTGTTTAAATTTATTACACAGATTTCCCTCCAGACATGCGATGGATAATTGACATGTTTTGCCTCAGCATGTTTAAATTCATGTTTTTAATATTTACATCAGCATTTTTTATTTACAGTTTTCCCTCCAAAATCAGCTAATGAATGCAATAGATTTTTTAAATGTTTAAGTTTTTAAATTTGTTCCGTAGAACTCTGTACATTTCCCTCTAAAGTCAGTGCAGGAATTGCTAAAGAAGTCTGCTGGCTTGAGTCTATTTATAAGATTGATGTCATTATGCCATTTTCAGTGACTCCTCCCTGTTCATTTTTTTTTTTCCTCATTAATTTTCTTTTATTCCATTGATGCTGCGTAATGCTTATTGACAGACCTGCGCTCATATGAAGCTGCAGATGTTCCTCTCCTCTCCCTGACTGAATCTAATAGCTATCATTCAGTCTGGAAGAGCGAATGCAAGCAGGAGGAGGCGGGGCCTTTCACAAGAGCAGCAGTTTGAGGGCCGTCCCTGAGCCGCTTCATCACACCCACCCCAGCCAATCCCGTAACAGCCTTTTGCATTTCCATGGCAACAGAGCTTTATAGCCTCACAAGAGGTGGATACAGGCGAAACGGCAGAGGAAAAAGGTTGCAAGTGAGGAGGAGATAAAAAAGATGATTTTTTTTTTTTCCCCCTCCTTCATGTTTTCCTGATGATTTTACCGGCAGTGTTTGATGACATCTTCATTCATACCAGAAGATAAAGCAGCACAACAATGGTGGCAGGATGCTAGAATGCTTCTGTTTGGGAATGAGACGTGATGACTGCTTTCTGTCCATTGATCGGATCAGTTGGATAGACAGCATGATAAGCACCATCTAACAGGTAAAACGTCTACTCTCGGACAAACGTCTCGCATCTCAGCGCCTGCTTCTCGACGCAACTGGTAAACAGGTGTTTTTTGAGGGGACGGAGGGCTGCATGCTGTGCTTTCCTGGGTTTGATCCGAGTCTCTAATGGAATGCTCATCAATCCCACAGTATTTTCACATGCAAATCCATCTGTGCAAGTCTCGGCTGTGATTTGGGCTTTTCAAAACCCAAATAGCTTCACCTCACCCTCACAGTTTAACTGATACACGCCTTGACGTATTAAGATGGAGGTTGAGGTGGGGAAAAATCTTAACGGTTAATCTTAAAGGAAATGGTTAATGGTGATGTTTTGTAGGGCTGTACGTGACAGCTACTGCCAGCCTCAGCCAGCATTTCCTCATATTTTTGTATTTACATACAAAACAGGTTCTCTAGGTGTTAAATGCCTGTTGAAATGCGACACATTGAAATGATGATATGCCATATTACCATGTGGACACTTGACACAAACAAGCAATTACCTTTTCCATTTCTCTCTAATGCAATATGCTAATTAATACGCCATTAAATGTTATTACACTCTTTTCAGTCACTGTATTTTGCATTCTGCTTCCGAGATGTGCTTAAAAAAAGACTTTGGATTGTGGTGTCCGTTTGTTTGGACACACAGGTCCTGGGAAAGCGGTCTCAGTAGGGATCTGTCCTCTCATAGGCACTGTAGACACTTGCCAATGGGAGGAATTTTTAGAAACCTTCCCAACATAATTATGGAAAATTGCATGGTTGATGCGGTTATAGTTGTTTACTTTCTCGTTACAGATCGATGGTAACACATGCTCCGATGTAGTACGGCATAACCAGCTGGTGAGAAACAGAAAGATAATGCGCTGAAATCCCTCTCAGTAGGTGCATATGTCAGTGTTTCGCGACACGTCTGACACAAACGAATCCCGTAGCGCGTGTGTTTTGTTGTAAAGCGGCACGGCAGGTGACGGCAGCGGTGTGGCATCAGGACGGACTGGTTTCAGTGGGAGTGAAGATGTCATCCGTAATGTCCTTTGAAGAATAGCTAGATGTCTGTTCAAGGAGCAGCTGTGTCGGTATTGTAGTGTGGCATCTGTCTCTGGCATGCAGCAGAACGTCTCAGGCCTTCACGATGGTGTCTCAATGCATTTGTCTGATATTTCAGGTTTAGCCACAAGCCCGGAGTAGCTGCAATGCTCCGGGTCCCTGACCTAGTTCAAGACCAAAATGCTCCAGCGCTGGCAGCTGTGACTCACCAGCGCTGACCATTACTGCTCTCAATAATCCTGTCCAGTTGTGATCTTTTATCGTTTTTCCTGTGGAAGAATGACAAAACCCTTTTCTGATATTTATAAGTGAACCGAGAATAAATGCAGTAATTTTAGCCTTTTGTTTTAACGTTGAAAATCCACTCTAAAGCACTTACGCTGCATGACTTTTTTTCTACATTTAGATCTTTTGCATTTAAAGTTAATCTTTCATCAGGCTAATCATTTATTGTAATCTTTATCAGATTACATATAGTGTATTTCATACTGTATATTATAATGTTGGGATTTCTAAATGGACACTAAGATTCAAAAGTATGTTTTTTTTTTTTTTTTTTAAGTCTCACCAAGGATTCATTTATTTGATCAAAGATGCCGTAAAAACAGAAATATTCTGAACTATAATTGCAATGTAAAATAACTGTTTTCTATTTGATTAAAATGTAATTTATTCTTGTGATGCAAAGCTCATTTTTCAGCATCATTACTCCAGTCTTCAGCGTCACATGATCCTTCAGAGATCATTCTGATATGCTGATTTGCTGCTCAAGAAACATTTCTGATTATTGATATCAATGTTGAAAACGGCTGTGCTGCTTCATGTTATTATGGAAACCGTGATATGTTTTTTTTTTTTTAATTCTTAGAATAGAAAGTTCAAAAGCACAGCATGTTTGAATCAGAAATAGAAAACATATTTGAAATAGAAATATTTTGCAACATCATAAATGTCTTTACTGCCACTTTTCATTAATTTAATGCATTAAAATATAATTTCTTTAAAAAAAAAAAAAACCTTACTCACCCCAAACATTTTAACAGTAGTGTACATATAGAATTTAAAATCTACATTTTTCTTTATAATTTTTCTTTATTTATTTAGTAATTTAAAAAATAAATAAAAATACAGGTTCGGAACAACATGAGGATGAGGAAACAATGACAGTCTTCAGTGTTGGGTGAACTATTGCCTATAATTTCCGATATTAATACTTAAGCTTTGGAGTATCTTGGAATGAAGCAGTGGTGATAAACAGTCATTTGGTCTCTAACCTCTCCTTTTGTGACCCTTTGATTATTATTACTATTTTTAGAGACTCGTCGAGGGTCCAGCCAATCTATTGTAATTGTGTTGAATGCTTCCTTTTCACCAGGGGCAAGACAGCGCAATCACAGCGCAAACCTTTTTACTGCGAGTGTGCATGACGTAACCGAGCCATTCCAGCTATTTATAGACCAAACAGCTAGATATTTTTTCGTCACGGATGCTGTTTTTAGCACCGACAGCTGTTGCACCTAACATGGCCTCTCTTGGGAACCTTGAGATGGTCGCTTGGTTGATGTTTGTTTACACCAGCTCACCTTTCTGCACGCGCGCTCAGCTTTACCTCTCAGGGAAGAGTTGGGTAAGTTGACTGGATAATCCGTCTTACACTAAGCGGCCTGTGTCATGTGACGCGCCCAGTGGAACCGCAGGAGAGTTACGGCGTCTGCCGGACCTCTGTGTCATCAGCAGGTGGATTTACGTTTCTCACGGCAGCCGAAGGTCAAATCGAGGCCCCTCGTGTTTTGTTTAGGTTTTTTCTTCTTCTGGAAGTCGTTTGCATAGATGTCATTCCTGGACGGTTGGAATCCATTACAGCACTGCTGGCGTACAGTAACACTGTATTTATTAATTGTGAGTTGGTTGTGCTGCATGTGTTTGAGACCACTATGTCTGAATACATAATGCCTGAGTGATTATACAGAACAGCTGTTGGTTTTGGGTTTTGTGAGTGATTATGAAGCAATATAGAATATGCTACTTTTGTAAACAGAGAAATACACAGGTTTTAAATACTGTATGCGCTTCAATTTAAAAATGCGTTTTCAGTGTTTGTCAAATAAGCAATTAGAAGTAATTATTTCTAATGAGTAATATAGAATATGCCAGTTTGTACAGTTTATTAATGAGCAGTTTAGTTTGAAGATGCTTTATCAGCGTTTCCCTACTTGTATGTAAAATATCTACATGTATGCAAAAAATCTGTTGTATCCGTGTTTTTAAGTGTGGCCTTTCGGCTTCTCAAGCTATTCGTTTTTCAGCGTGACTGCTGCTTTTTTAAAGACATTTTGTTTGGTAAAATCAGTTCATCTTTTAAAGGCGCATTTATATCTCAGCTTCTTTCAAACATACATTTACTCAAGAAGCAAACTTGCATATGATATTAAGACTTGTTTTCAGAGAATCAATGCAACACTTGAGTAAAAAAATTAAATCTCTAAATTATTATTTTTATTCAGTATTGGTTCTCCATATGCATCTCTGGGACGTTCTTAAATCTGTTGTATTTTTTTCTATGTATGGATGCATTTGTGCGAGAGGGAGACGCCATTGCAACATATTTTGCTGTTTTTCAGCTTTTTAAAGAAACTTTAACTGATCAAAGTGGTTCACCTTTTAAAAACACATCTTTAGTCATTTTCTTAATCAAAATTAGTTTTGTATTTTTTTTTTTTTTTTCCTGTGAAAATATCTCAACATCCTTCAGAACAACAAACTTGCACGTGACATCACATGAGGGGTTGTTTTCCAGCAAAATATCTTGGAAGTTAGTTTTTTTTTGTTTTATGCATTTAGGCAAATCTTGCTACATTTGTGCAGTTTATGATAAAGATTGATTTTCACTGGAGAACTGCATTTTGCAGCACTTTAGTTAAAAATAAAATCTCAGATCTGCTGTTTTTGCTGAGCATGACTTAAAAAAAAATAACTATCTTGTGTAATTTTCTTAATCAGTATTTTTGTGTCAGTGTTATTGTAAAAATACCACAACATCCTTCAAGCAAGATAAATTTACTCAACAAGACTTGTTTTTAGAGCAAATATCTTGAATTAGGTTTCTTTTTTATGCAGAATGTATGCAGTTTATGATTGTTTAGGTATTTACATTCTAGAAACAATATTTATTTTATTTATTTATTTATTTTTGAGCCTCCGTATACTTCCCTGAGATGGGCGTCTCTGGGACGCTTGATCACTTGAGCTTTCCTCTGGACGTCTGTAGATGGTTTTCAGCTCTGATTTGTCTTGTCTGTCTGTGTTTTCTGCCCAGGTCTGAGAAATGAGCTCGGCTCCTTCTCTCTGATGCACTCGAGCTAAGGGCCGTCCTGGTGGATTTGCCCCTGACCCAGCGGAGCGTTTCCAGCCCCAGCCCCGCTCCACGGCCAACATGCTGATCAAAGAGTACCGCATCCCCATGCCCATGAGCGTGGAGGAGTACCGCATCGCTCAACTCTACATGATTCAGGTTTGCTCATGGTTTTATCTTGTATCTAAAGCAGTCGAAAACAGACGTCATTTACTCTGTCACACAGTTCTTTGTCAAACAGTGATGTTCATAATGACCACGTCTGTCAAGCAACATGCAATGTCTTTGTATGGCAAGCAGACTGTATATTTTAAATTTAAAACAAATAATATAAGAAAAATATCACAGATCTCAAATCAGGAATTTCATAGAGCTCTATTATTATAAAAATTTATAATAATTAAAAATTGTAAATAAATCAGAAAAATTTAAATTGGAAACAGAATTTGGTGAAAAATCAAAATGTGAGAAAAATATTCATAGGGCCCTTAAAAAGAAATTGTTGTTAAATTGTATAAGCTTCATGATTTCAATTAATTAGACATGGCTTTAGATTACTAAAGTTTAATTTAACCATTAAAGTGATAGTTCACCCATAAATAAACATTCTGTCATCAAACAGTTGAGATAGTCATTGACTTCCATAGTATTTTTTTAGATGTTATGGAAGTCAATGGCTACTGTCAACAGTTTGGAGACCAACATTCTTCAAAATATCTTCTTTTGGGCTCAACGGAAGAAAAAAAATCATGAAGTTTTGAAACAAGTGTAGGGATGCAGTGATTAACCGGTTTTACAATTAACCGCGCTTTAAAATGTCACGGTTAATTAATCATAAAGGCTCCGCTACACAGAGTGTTTCTGCTGCACGGAATGGAACTGTTGAAACAAGAGCAAAATGAAAACAAAGTTACACTAGCGGTGCACCATCTTAAAATGCTGTGTTTATCAGAGACACGGAGGCTACTAGATTAACTATGACAGAGGAACCAAACAGCGATCCTTTATTTACACCAGAGAAATGACTGAAGCTGATAGTGTGGGACCATTTTGGATACATCAAGAATGACCAGGGCGTCATTTAAATATTGCCGTAAAAATTGCTGTTAAAGAGCGAATACATAAGGGATTATGCACGACTAGCCGACCTGTTCTCGCTGTGCAATTAACGATTTTAATGCAAGATGTGAAGGCAAGGACCACCTGACGCGAAGTTCGTCAGCTCTAACATTCTGCCCGCTTCAGAGATGAAATAGTGCAGTGAGAGAGAGAGAAAGAGAGTGTGTGAATTAGCCTACCTGCATCTGCGCGTCACTTTAAACAAAGAAGATTTGAGTTTAGTTATTTAAACAGTCATTTTTCCCCCTCTTTGCTGATTAATATAATGTAGCGATCCAGTATCTAAGCTATTTTATTAATGAAAGTCGCTGGGCAGCGTTGACAACACGTTTCTGTCCTCCTAAATGTTTGTGTGGGCAGCTCGAGCTCGATCTCATAAACCAAAATAATAGACATGATTTTTTCAAGCCATATGTAAAATCAGACGAATAAAGATTATTAAAATGAATAAGTATGGATGACAGTTGATTACAATAATAGTTTAGTTTATTCCCCTCATTAGTAACAGTGTCCTCTGTGGGATAAATAAAGTTAATATTAGTCTTATATTAATAGTAATTAATATTGTGATTTATCATCCCTGTTATAGTATTATTCATAAGTCAATTTATTTTTCATCATTTTTCCAAGTTCTGTACCTCAGGTCCAAAAGAAATGTAGAAAGAATTAAATGAAAACACCAAATACATTTGTTATTTTCAAAAGGGAAATACTGACAGAGGTCACCTTTTTTAATTCTAATAGGAGAGATGACCTTTTTTTTTTCTTTAGTATTATTATTTTGTGCTGTATTATTGGTTACTGTGTTATTTCTGTTTCAAAAGGCAGCAATAAATAACACTTTAATATCTAAAGAGTGTTTATGTGATTTTATGTTGTGAAATGAATAAATGCATACTAATCGTAATAATCGTGAAACCGTGATTATTCCTCAGACTATAATCGTACCAATAAAATCTATGATTGTTGCATCCCTAGTGGAGAGTTAGTAAATTATGACAGCATTTTCATTTTTGGGTGAACTGTCCCTTTAAAAATGGAGCCTCAAAAAATAAAACGGAAAAATCCAGAAAAAAAGTATTACCAAAACGTTTTACCATGACACACAAAAACCAATGGCGGCTAATCTGTGTCATATTTTATTTGCTATCTGTGATTTAAATAGTGGTCTGTTCCTCACCGAAAACTAACGTGTAACTTGGACTTGCGTTGAGTCATTCAGGTTATTTTTATGGTGCTTTTTTAAGCCTGTTTGGTTCATATGGTCACTGTGAACCATGTGGAAAAGAGCTGTGTGAATCTCCTTTTGTGTTTCACAGAAAAAATAACAGCCTGTGGGTGTGGAACAACACGAGTATGAAATAATAATGGCAGAATCTTCATATTTGGGTGTTCCTTTTAAGCGTGTCATACACTTCTTCTGTTGTTTCTGTGCGAAGTGAAGCGCATCGCATACAAAAAGCTGTGACTCACAGCTGGCTTGCTTGGTGTTTCCTTTTTGAAACATGCTGTACTCTCTGGGTCAGATGCAGTGAGAGTAACATGCATGTTGCTTCATTCAAATATGATGCACACGTGCAGTTTTACAGAACAAAGACGGTGTTTCATGTCTATTTTTGGTAGGGCACACTGCACACTCTAAATATTTCACTGAATTTGGTCCGCGATCCCCTGAGAGATGTTGTGGGTGCTGGCGAGGCAGGAAGCACCTTACGCATTGTGCTGATGCCGAAACCACCAGCGAGCTGATGGAGAAACGCTGATGCTCATCGGCAGCCAGGAATCAATACGGACCACTGCAATGTGCTAATATAGATGTTGTGAGTGTGTCTAGATGGGCTAATGTTGTTGGTTTACTCTGTTATTGGTTGACAAGTTAATAAATAGCTGTGTTCTGAAACCTAGTAAGCTCCCTAGATAGACAGCATTGTAAAACATCATAGTCACAAAAGCTGTTCCAGAGAATAAGCAGCATTTTTTATTTTTATTTTGCTTCGGCCAAATTATAAGGCAGCGCAACAAGGATCCTTCTTAAAGAAGTCAATCCCACAATGCACTGGGCCGAGCTCAAAAAACAAAACAAAAAGATAGCAAAGAATGTGAAAGGAATGTTGAGTAAGTGTGTAAATCAACAAGAATAGTTCAGTGAAATAGAATTAATCAAAATTAAATCATATTTGTTGTCAACAAAAGAGAAGCTTTAAAGGCTCCCTGCATTTTTCCACCAAAATAAAAGTATGATGGTCTAATATTTGAAAATGAAGAAATTAAGACAAACAATAAGTATTAGTATTGTAACTATGCAGTTGTACTGTAAAATAAATGTTGTATAATATTATCTCTCGCCATTTTCCTGCCAAAATAAAAGCTTGATGGATATCACATATATTACAATAGATATGTTTGTTATTTTGTATTTTAATTCAATATAACAATAATTCATTTGACAGTATTTTACAGTACTGTTATTATTTTATAGTCTTATCGATATATATAATCTCAAAATGTTTGGCCAAATTGTTCAGCCTTACAAATAAGCACCGCAAACCTTGAGCTTTTTAATTGCAGTTTTATCAGAAATGGTGCATTCTTTCCAAATTGTGCACTCCTACTAACCCTAAAATAGGGTGTTTTACCCAATATTTGCGAATGCTATGTATTTCTTATGCTTTATGGATTAACGTCGGAATAATGCAGCAACATGTAAATGTCAAACTCTGTTGGAGTCTCTCAAGTTCATTTGTCTGCCACAATGTTGCTGCTCGACGTAAAGCATTCGACAGATCTGTATCTAGTGAATGTCTGTCTGTGGAGGTTTGCATGAAATTTAATGAGTGCTCAGATCGTTGTTGGAGCTCACAGCGAGGTTACGGCCACAGATCTAACTGAGCTTCCTCCCACATGCTCGGCTTTCTCTGAATGGTCTTATAAGGTTAATTAGCACTCTGTCAACGCAGCTGTCTCTCACTGCTGTTGTCAGTGGGGTATTAAGCGAGCGGCCCTATAGACAACCAGTATGTTACTGTCCAATTGCAACAGGCGTGCTAAATTTAAGCCCTTGTGCAAAGTCAGTGGACATCAGAATCGAGCCTAAGCGATGTTGACTCGCATAAGACTTCAAGTCCTGCGGGAACGTTGTCTAATTAGCAGATTTTTGAAAGCGTGAGTCATCGAAAGTGTGAAGTAGCGTCCATATGACTGATGGTCGAATCGTTTCGGTTTGGCGCAGAGAATCGAAGTTCGAAGCCAATTAACACGTTGAATCTGCATCTACAGAGAGCATTTGTGTCCTCGTCCTTGTTAGAGTTATTTTCACTTGTTTATTTGGGTTTTTTACGTTCTTTCTGAGCTCTGCTGTTTATAAGCACCATCTGTTGACATGCCATCGCAGAGCTGGCCTAATGAGCGTGTGCGGAGGGCAGGCACACGGTTTGGCATGCTTGTACGCCGTCAGTGTGACCCCGCTGGTGTAGTATTAAACTGGGGGGAGTGTGTGTGAGCGCCGTTCTATAAGCCTCGTGTTACACAGCAGAACTCTGGTCGGGAACCGTGAACAGATGTTCAACGCTGGTGGAAATATAAACAAAACTAGTTCCACTGTGGTTGGCGTGAGGTGCTTTTTGCTGTGTGTGATGCACTAAAGAAGAGTTTTTCATGTCGTAAGCTGCTGTGTGTCATCTGTTCACGCTACAGTGCATTATAGATTAGGATTGATTAGTTCAGGCTCGGTTGGGGCGATCAAATTAAGCCACATGGAAATTGCAGCGATTTTAAGTGCACTTTGTGTCTGGTCATTAAGTTTCCTAAACCATGTCATTTAAGATGTTTGTTTTTTTTTTCTTAATGTTTTAATAGTGTTTCTGATTTAAACATGATAAATGATGTAAATCAGAAACAAGTGAGTTGCAGTTTATATATTTATATCAAAATGTTTCAGATCAAATTTTGCTGTTACGTTAATAAATTATTTTAAATATTAAATTATTATAATAACTATTTTAACTTTTAGTTAAAAGTATATGTAACTTATTGTTGCTGTTAATAAATTTTATTATCTTAAAATACTTTTAGTTAAAATGTAGATTAATGTTGCTATTTACATATTTATATATATTACATTTTATAATAATAAAAAAATATTTTATATATTATATTCAAATGTTTGTTAAAAATGTGTAGATTAATGGTGCTGTTTGTAAGTTTATATCATTAAAAATGTTTCAGTTAATATTACTGTTATATATGTATATTAAATTGTTTTAGCTAAAATATATGTAGTTTGCTGTTTATGCATTTATATACTAATGTTTTAGTTTAAAATATGTAGATTATTTTGCTGTTTATATTTTTATAAAAACAAGTTTAATGTTTTAGTTAAATATGCTTGTAGATATACAAGATCTTTTAATTAAATATGCCTGTAGATTAATACTACTGTTATATATTTATGTATGTATTTATGTTTACTGTATCACTACTGTATATATTAGTGTGCATTTGTGCATATAAATGAAAATAATTATATTATTCCTTCTTGTTTTTGTTTAGTGAAACACCTTTTTTTTTTAAACTTAATTTTTAAATGCATTTTTTTATTTGACTTTATATTCAGCTTTACCTAGATTTTAAGAATATGAAGCCTTTTGAATCTATTTGGCCACCATGACTTTTCGGTCAAAAAAAAAAATTATAAATTTTTTTTTAAAAATGGTCCTTTTAAGCCATTTCAAGGCAAGCAAATAATTATATTGAGATGTATATTGAATATGGTCATTTTTGTTCCACACATCAGCAAACGGCAGGAATTTGGCTTTTTGAAGCTTCCGTCACAGCAGCATCACGTTTCCCGCGGCATCTCTGGTGCTCCTGTTTCTCTCCCCTCCGGTCAGACCCCCTCCTCTGCAGCGTCACAGCTGAGCTCCGGTTGCCATGGATACCCATGACATCAGCCGGAGCGTGGCGCTCGCTGCAGTCATTTGTTTGCGGCGCGAGAGCAGAAGACGGAGGGAGAGGTCACGATGATGCAGGCCTGTTGCCAGGGCAACTTCACTCCCGTGATTTCTGCTGTCCGCAGATGGGCAGCGGAGGTGCGTCGCGCAGAGGTTAAACCTCTCACATGATCTTGGCCGTCTGTGTCCATATAGGGCAGCGTTTGCTTTCCTTCCATCCACGGAGATACTAAATTAAGAGTAGAGCCCGGCACGGCTTCAGAGAGATGGGCGAATATTTTGAGGGCAAATCCCAGGTGGTAGAAATCAACTGGAGAGCAGCAAATCTCAGTGGACGCTCCTTGTAGGGTCTAGTCGTTTTTCATTTGAATTAAAGTCATCCATGTGAAATATGTAATTAGCTAGAGTGCACAGGAATCCTGCCAGGCAAAACTTAGCTCCAGTTTTCTGCTTTCCATCACTTACAGTAGTCGCAACGAGGCACTCGTGCCAACCGTGCATTTTTCCTGTCTTCATTGTGATCTCTCAGCAGTTATTGGCCTTTCAAATATATTTATATTTTGTCATAAACACTGAGCAAAGTGATTTCTCAGCACAGCATACCTTTGTACCATCAGCACTACCTTCGTAAAAGAAATGAATCCCAACTAAATTATTACTATAATTATTACTGTTCTATCAAACTGGGTCATTAAAAGTGATCATTAGAGTTTCTATCAACAAGTGATTGATTGTGTTCAGAATCGTATTTATCGTGTTCAGAATTCTTATTTAAAGCAAATATGAATATATTTGAAAGTCAGTTGGAGCTAGGTACTAAGAATTTTTACTTGCCTTGCCAAAATTATAAGATGATAAAAAAAAAAAAAAGAAAACCACAGAAGTCAAATAACGGCATAGTCTTCATTATATGAATTAAATATACATTAATCCTTTATTAAAGCTATAAAAATTTAGTCAAGAGCAGTGAATATTTTTTTACTTTAATGACAGCAGAAGTTTTATTATGCTGCTATAACTTTAATGCACAGATCTAATATACTAATACACATCTGGTTTTCTCCCAGCTGTTCACATTCATATGGGCATTCTGATATTTTTATTAAGTGTGATTAAGTTATCTTTTGCATTTTCTTGCACTTAAAAATACATGGAAATACTAAGTCAGTAAAACAAGTATTACATTTAGGTGCGTTACTCATCCTGCACAGACATCACCGATTCCTCAAATGATGATTGAATACATGCATCACAAATTGAATTGCACAAGCGAGATCATCATTTCTCTTCATTTTTGTGAGTTCAACACTGTGCAAAGTGAGGTGATGTTTATTTAAAAACATTGCACTGAAAAACTGGTTCTTCAGCTAGTTGTGACCGAAAAGCAGGTCACCTGGTCTGTCCTGATAAGGTTGTGGTTAGAGGACAAAAACAATGCTAAATGCAACTGTGCTTTTTCAACCTGAGCTTCACGATAACAGTAAATAGGGCTGCACGATTAATAATGATAAACAAAATCTCAATATGGCTTAGTTCAGTTATCAGTCTCATCTCTGCATATGCTCTGGGTTTGGGTCATTTTATCATGCATTTGTAAGTGCAACATGTGGTAACCATCTTCACATAATGAGAAACCCTTATCAACAAAAGAGAAGCTTTAAGCGCTCTCTGCGGTTTTCTGTTACAATAAAAATTTGGTGGTTTAGCGTAATGAAGAAATTAAAGGGGCAGTTTGCCAAAAAATGAAAATTGTCATGATTTACTCACCCTCATGTCGTTCCAAACCTACATGCCTTTCTTTCTTCTGTTGAACATACAAGAAGATATTTTTCAGAATGTTGGTTCTTGGTTCATTTTTGGATGAACAATCCCTTTAAGACAGATTTAAATTAGTATTGTCATTTTACAGCTGTAAATGTAAATGTAAAATAAAATTACTTTTATATTATTTTTCTTAAATACTTTTTTATTTTACAGTAAAATTACAATAGTAATTATAATAATTATAATAAGTTTTTATAGTCGTTTTTATATTTTTATTTTGTAATAATAATAATAATTATACTGATTCATAATCATGAAATCCTGGCCAAATTGTGCAGCCCTACAAACAAGCACAGCAAACTTGTATTTAAAAAAAAAATTGGGTTACACTTTATAATAGGTGGCCTTAACTACTATGTACTTACATCAAAAAAATAAGTACAATGTACTAGGGATGTTCATTTCGGTTATTTTTCCTGACCGACAACCGACGCTCGTTAACCGATTATTAACCGTTAACCGACAAGATTATTTTAAATTAGAACTAAAATTTAATTAGAAAGAATAAGAGTGTCTGTGACCCGTTAACAATACTAACATTTGTTTTCCGGGGATTAATTTTACACACGCAAAAAGCAGCAAACAACCCTTTTACAATTCCGATTATCTTCATGACTAAAAGGAGTAGCCTAGTTGCTTCCACTGTTAGAAGGAAAAAATAAAAAATTTCTCCAGCGCCGCACACAGTTTAGCATTCTACCTTGACAATGCAGCCTGTTCATTATCATTATAAAAAACAATCAGTCAAACATATGGAGAGAAAAAAAAAAAACACTGCTCTGTTTAAATATGTAGTAAAATCTGTGCCGTTAAGCGTTATCACCGTACCGCCGTGAAGTTATGCAAAACATTTTGTTTTACGTGGATATTGGAACGCGAGTGAAGTAGGCCTACAGCTACATAAAAGGTAAATAATATTCTGGCATTCAAATACATCGCGAATACGGAAACATTTGATTTTGTGTCGAACGAGAGACCCAACATTGGTTTCAGTTTTGTTTTAGTCTTAATTCGTTTTGGTTTGTTGCTATAGCTTCTTACATTTTTAATACTATACTGTTAATTGAAAGGATTTGTTGAGAAGTGAGGGGAACTAAAATAGCATAGCTATGTTTACAGTGTTTATTATAATATTTGTAATTCGCATCGGCCTATTTCTGAATGAAATAATAAAATGCGACTTATAGGCGATTTATTATTATTTATTTTTTATATGCGTAGCTTATTTTAACCATGCATTAAACCTTTTAAAATATCTTGATAAATTACTGAAAAAAATAAATAAATAAGTGACTTTAAACCGTTTAACTGATTGTATTAATCGGTCAAAATTCTTATCGGTCGGTTAACGGTTAAATGGTTAAAATGAACATCCCTACAATGTACTTATTGTGTTCATATTGTATTGCAGAACACTTTTGCTGTTATTGAGGTGGGATACGGGTAAGGTTAGGGACAGGTTTGGTGGTATGGGTAGGTTTAAGGGTGGGTTAAGGTGTAAGGGATGGGTTGACAGTGTAATTATAAATGTAATTACAGAAATTAATTACAGATGTAAGTACATATAGGTATTTTTTAAAATATAAGTACAATGTAAAAACATGTATGTACACAATAAGTGCATTGTATCGAATGATTAATTTAAATGCAAGTACATAGTAGTTAAGGCCACCTAATATAAAGTGGGACCAAAAATTGTAATCATAATTTTAATAAATAGACGAGTAAAATTTGAGAACAAAATTTTAAGTTAGCTTGAGAAAGCCTAGTCTAAAAGTTTGAAGCGGTTGTAAAAGCTTAAAGTTTAGATAGATTAGACAGATGTTGATAGCATGTTGTTAACATTATTTAACACGTTGTTAACATGATTTAACATGTTTTAGCATGATTACCATGTAGTTAGCATTTTGTTAGCATGTTTTTGCAGGATTAGCATGTTGCTAGCATGGTTTTAGCTTGACTGGCATGTTTTAGGACGATTAGCATGTTGTTAGCATTGTGCTAGCATGATTAGTATGTTGCCAGCATGATTTTAGCATGAATAGCATGTTGTTAGCATGTTGATAAGATGTTATTAGCAGGATTGGCATGTTGCTAGCATGTTTATAGCATGATTAGCATGTTGTTAGCATGATTAGTATGTTGCCATGTTTTTAGAATGAATAGCATGTTGCTAGCATGTTTCAGCTTATTTCGCAAAAAAACAATTAAAAACCAGCTGATTCAATAAAAAAATCTGCTAAAAATATTGCAGTTATATTTCCCCCCTAGATCATGCAGTCCTGTTAATAAATTTCATGTTTGATTTTATGGCCATTTTTTTCTTATACAGTTTTGTTAAAAGTTGTCTAAAAGTCAGCTCGTGATCCGGTGTTTTCCACGCCTCAGAACGGCTCCTTTCTCCGTTTATTGCATATGCTGTGAGTTATAGCGTGCATTTGGGAACACAACGGCCACCAGTTATGCTTTATTTTCGCGGCAGATGATTACAGCATTTCACTTGAATTGTAGTTAGACGCGTTTTTGTTTTTGTAAGCCTGTTTTCACTGAAGCTGGAATAATCGAATGCGATTCGTCTGCAATTATGAACGCGATATTGCGTAGCTTTTCAGTGAACTACGGCTCTGTGTATCAAATGCCGCTCCATCTGAAAGCACTTGAAGGAGATTAACTACTAATCACAGAACTGATTTTACTGACTAGATCGATTATTTGCACAGCCCTATTTCTTAGTTAAGAACATGGGTTGCAGCTCTTAATTTTGAACTCTCAAAGTGCATTATATAGAATATTTTAACTTTAAAATGTACAAAATTATTATTTTTTCCAATTCTTAATTTCTTTTTTTTTTCTTTTTTTATATCACAACAAATATCGTTTCGTTGACTTCATATCACAATATTATCGTATCGTGAGATTTTGATATAGCTACATCCCTACTGCACAGCCATATGTTATCGAGACCACACTTTTCTGAAGTGTGTGCATATGTGTGCGAGGGATTGATTGTAGCGGGTGCGGGGCCTGATGTCACCTGTCAGCACCATAATGAAGTGCTGGCGACTCCACGCTGGGAGGATGAGCAAAAACAGATACCGCAGCCCAGCGCTTCTGCCGCCCGTTCTCTCTCCCTCCTGCCATTTGTCTGTCTGTCCCGCCTGCCACCTCTAGCTGCTGACAGCTTACCTCTAACAAGAGGACGTGATCGGCCCGTTTCTTCCTGCTCAGCACATGTGAGCTCCAGACCTGCAGATCGTCTCCAACGGGATGCTGCTTCACACACCTTTCTGTGTCGGTCTGACGCCAGTCCTAACAGTGCAGTCTGTGAGTTTGACAGAAGCCTGGCAGAAAGAGACAGAAGCAGCGGTCTGACATTGAGAGTGGCTCGACCACTATTCCCTCGCTGGCACGGACCTGTGCTTTTAAAATGGAAATGCATTACTCACCACGTATCTGGTGATTGAGGATGCATTAGAAACCCCTGAAACTGAGAGGCCAAGAGTAATGGTTTCTGAGGCGTCCCGGGTGGGCGAGGTCGTTTGGTACCGCATTTTACAAAAAGCGTGCATTTCTCACATGTGCAAAATTAAGAATTGAAGAATTAGCTTCATTTCAATTCATGAGTGTGAATTTGAATTGAATTTGCCACGACACACAGGAAGTTGAATAGGAATTGAAATGAGAGGAAGAGGAATTGTCCAAAAAATTGTAATGACCAGACACTTTGTAACACAGCTAATGCATTCTGCGAAATTAAGTTAGCTATCGTTCTATCATTGTATTTCTATCTATCTATCGTTTGTTCATTTGATCTATCATTTAATTGTTCTATCGTTCTTTCTATCATTGTATTGTTGTATATCTATCTATCTATCGCTCTGTCTCTATCTCTCTGTCTCTCTCTCTATCTATCGTTCTGTCGTTCTATCGTGCAACCTAATTCCCAAACAAACTTATAAAATAAATATATCATTTTAATATAAATAAAAATATGCATATATATATATTTATTATAAAAAATTGTATTGATCAGTGAAGATCTGCCTGTTAGGTCATAAAGAAATACTAACAGCTTCTGCAGTAATATCATCATCTTTAGACTGTTGGCATTCAGTGCCCATGCGGTCGTCTCATGAGAGCACTCGGACGAAATAAAAATACTATAAATTTCTTCTGCATCTCTGTAACAAACCTCACCTTAATGAAGGTCTTAAGCAACCGTTGTTGGCTTTTAATCACCCCACTATCATCTTGCTAATGCAGAGTCATGGCTGATGGGATCTGTGTGGCCATCTGCCCTGCAAGTGTGCCAGCTTCACTGGCCTGTCATCATCCGTCTTTTATTGAAACATAGAGGACGCATAACAATTACATAATTACACCTATATCAATGTCAATTAGTTCAAATAGAAATTTAAAAAATGCTGTACAAAATTAAAACCGATGTTTTGCGACGTGTTCTGAATTTTATCTTCACATTCGGTGCTCAGGACAAACTTCTTCTCCATAGTGGCAATGCCATAATGGATCTAAGTGGGCCAAGCTTGTCCCTGATGGATTCATAAGTAAGTTTGAATGCAATTAGCAATGCTTCCAACTGTCTTCGTATGACCACCTTCAGCGAGGCAGATATGATGGCATGTGCCTCCCTGACTGGCACAGTGGGCTTTCTCCCAGAATTCACAGCTCAGGAGCTGTGCCAAGACTACCTAGTTTTACGGATCTCTCTGCTGGCAATCACACTGAGTCTTGGCTTATCTTACTGACAAAACTTGAAGGTGTGGCGTTCCTTGATTGGCCAGCACCAATAGCGCTGAGTGTGTAGTTAACTTCTGTTGGGTTGGAGTCAATTCTGTTTTGGGATAGACTGTCACCTTCCATTAACATTGAGTTTTCTAAGGAGGTTTTAAGCTTCCAGCCTAATATTATCGATTAAACTGCACTGACATTATTGGATGAGAACAGAACTTGAACTGGATTGAGCTGGATAATGAATGTAATGTAATGTATTATAACTTTTAGAATGTAACTTTGCAATATCGACTGTTATTCAGCTGAATTGAATCAACATTGAACGGACATGAATGGAATAATGATGCTGTTCTCTTCTGTAGTGCTGTTAATAGTTGAATTGAATTTGTTCAGAATTGATGAACTTTGCAACATTGACAGTTATTGAACTGAATTGAATGGAATAATGACACTGTTGCCTTTTGTAGAACTGCTTATAGCTTAAGTTGTTTGATATTTGCTAATTTTGCAGCATTGACAACTGTAATTGAATTGAGTTGAAACTAATTTAAATGGAGGTGAATAGTCTTTTGTGAAGCAATTTATAGCTCATTTGAACTGGTTTCAGAATTGATCAACTTTGCAGCATTGACGCAGTTATTGAACTGAATTGAAACAACAAATTTGAGTCTAATTGAACTGGATGATGACACTAACTTTTCAACATCGACACTTATTCAACTGAATCGAATGAACATTGAACTGACTTGAGCTGTATTATGACACTTTTGCCTTCTGTAGAGCTGTTTATTGCTGAATTGAATTTGTTTCAGAATTGATAGATTTTGCAACATTGACTGTTATTTAATTGAAATGACAAATTTTAAAGGTTTTTGTAATAAAATATCCAAAAACTACTTGCACAGTGTTGTATATTTCATTTGCAAATCCAGAGAAATTCCAATTTTAAATAATGACTCGTCCCTGGTCATTGTTGCCTATCAATGACGTGATATCCGCACTATCCTCAGTTTCCGCTTGTAGAAACTATGGCAACACACGCACACAAATGCTGCAGTACAGTTGAAAATGAAATGAAAAGTGTTTACGGCAGCATTAAATTTAGATTTGCTCAATGTTGTACCATGATATTTTTTTTAATGCGATTTTATAGTGTTGTGCATTATAACCAATCACACACGAGTCTGTTGAGCTTATGAATACATTGGCCAATCAGATGCGTTCAGATGAGTTTTTTGTTCACTGCACGCGCTCGCTGACTGAATTCAGCTCTCACGCAAATTCTCTTATCATAGACAACCAAGTGTAGATGTACGTATGATGTAAGAGATTCATTCATAAAACCGTGTATAGACAGCTTTACTGAGTATAAGGGGAGTTTTTTGAGAGTGCTTAAACTCGTGCTAGACTTAAGTCAGTCATAATGTTCTTTGACAATGTAAGTTCTTTGCTCACATTCTCTGTATTCGCTGTTTAAAATAACTGTGGAAGGTACAGGTAATAAAAAAATTAATCCATTACCTCATCTGTGAACATCCTCCTTCATAGCTTCATCAAGCTTCGCCTGTTATTGTTTTGAAAATGCGACCTCTAGTGGCGCAAACTTACATATTGTACCTTTAAATGACTTTGTGACATCGACACTCATTCAACTGAATTGAATTAAAATTGAACACAACTGAGCTAAATAACACTATTATCTTCTGTACAGCTACTTATGCTTTGCAACGATGACAATTATTGAACTGAATTGAAACAACAAATTTGATAATGACACCAACTTTGCAGCATTGACACTCATTCATCTGAATTGAATCAACATTGAACTGACTTGAGCTGAATTGCCTTCTGTAGAGCTGCTTGTAGCTTAATTTAATTTGTTTCATAATTGATGAACTTTACACAGTTACTGATCTGAATTGAATCAACAAGTATGAACTGAATTAAGCTGGATAACAACACTTTGCGCCATCAACATAGTTTTTGAACTGAGTTGAAATAAATTTAAATGGAATTGTGCTGAATAATGACACTATGCAAAATTTACACTCATTCAACTCAATTGAATTTAATAGCTGATGTACTTTGCAACATTGACATAATTGTTGAACTGAATTGAAACAACAAATTTGATAATGACACTAACTTTGCACATCGACACTCATTCATCGAATCGAATCATCATTGAACTGACTTATGTTGAACATTGACACACTTGCATCCTCAATTTAACTAGTTTCATAATTGATTAACTTTACACAGTTATTGATCTGAATTGAAACAACAAATTTGAATGACAAATATGAACATGAACGCTGGATAGCGACACTAACTTTGCAGCATCGACATTTATCTTCTTTAGAGCTGCTTGTAGCTGAATAATTGAACTAATTTTATAGTTGGTGAATTTTGCAACGTTGACACTGTTACTGAAGTATTATCTTTTCCAGAGCTGCTTTTATAGCTGAAATTTAATTGGTGAATTCTACAACATTAACACTGTTATTTTCATTGTATTAATGTGAAGCTGCTTTGAAAGTATCTGTATTGTATAAAGAGATTTATACAAAAAAAGTGACTTGGCTTCATAATAATAACGGTCCATTTGGAAGTCTGTGAACCCTTATCCCAGACCTTTCCCTCCCTGCAGAAAAAGAGTCGTGAAGAGAGCGAAGGCGAGGGGAGCGGGGTGGAGATCCTGGAGAACCGACCCTACAGGGACGGCCCAGGTGGCTCTGGTCAATACACCCATAAGGTTTACCACATCGGCCAACACATCCCTAGCTGGTTCCGCTCCATCTTGCCAAAAGCCGCTCTTCGTGTGGAAGAGGAATCCTGGAACGCCTACCCATACACCCGCACACGGTGAGTGTGCGATCTCCTAATAATAAAACCCTCTGGCTCTCTTTCAAAAGTATTCCGGTAAATGCCCACATCAGCTTTTAACATTCAAGTCAGGGCTTGCTGTTTTGATCTTGGAGTCAACATGGAATCAAAATAGACCCTTGTTTACTTTCTTAAAGCATCTTTTTGGTTTTATAAGGAATGTTGCATCAAAGCACGTTGAGTTCAGCTCAACTCCTACTGCAATAAACATATCTGTTACTTAATAAAGAGGTCATGTTAGGTATAAAGAAGGGATAAGCTCACACGAACCTCATTGCAGAGCGGTTGCGTTAATGCATGACACTGATATGATGAAATTACATCAGAGTTAATCTCTCCTCGCCTGTCTTGCAGCTACACGTGTCCTTTCGTCGAAAAGTTCTCCATCGATATCGAGACGTACTACAAGCCGGACACTGGTTGCCAGAATGACGTCTTCAACATGTCCTCAGCCGAAAAGAGGCAACGGGATATAGGTACTGTTGCACCTTCTTTATTTTTACTCTGCTTAATGCATATATTTGATGCTTTTGACAGTTTTTGAACTGCAAAAGCACAACTGAGCATCTTGAGAAGTTGCATTTCCAAGAGATCCTGTCCTTAGCATGCTTTTTTTACATGTGAGCCCTGCTTGCTTGTAAGACCAATCTCAAGCATTCCACCATGAAGAGCTCTCGAGTCATGCCTCAGTGTTTAAGATGCAGACAGTGTGCCGATTCATTGACATAGTACCATGCTGCTGATGGGTAGCGTGCCGTTGCACGAGCGCCCCTTTGCACTCTGGGACAGGTACTGGAGGCTCTCTGAGCCGAACGCAGACAGACGCAGGCACTGCAGGGGGAAGCGCCCTGTGAATGCTGTTACATAACTCCATTCCTTATTGAAAACATGTACCTTCATGAGTGTGCTGTGGAGACACCTAGAGGCCGTCTGATGACACGGCAGTCTACAAACAGGAAACAACCCAAGATCAGAAAGCAATCTGCACCTTATACCGTGAACAATTGAAGACCTACAAAGTTAGGTTCTCAACACAGTAAAGATTACAGCTCTGAATTGCGGAAAATTGCTGAAAATGTACTCAACCTCAGGTCATTCAAGCTGTGAGTGAGTTTGTTTCTTCAACAGGTTTGGAGAAATTTAGCATTACGTCACTTGTTCATCAATGAATCCTCTGCAGTGGATGGGTGCCGTCAGAATGAGAGTCCGAACAGCTGATAAAAACATCACATTAATCCACAAATAATCGTCTTGTGAAATGAATTGTAATGAATAAAACCTTCAAGGGGTTTTTAACTTCTGTCTATACTATTGCTTTCTCTAGTGAAAAAGTTGTCTAGTCTGAATCAGGAGAGTGATATGCACAGATCAAGCACCGTTTACAAGGGAAAACAGT
Source organism: Onychostoma macrolepis (assembly GCF_012432095.1). Classification (NCBI taxonomy): domain Eukaryota; kingdom Metazoa; phylum Chordata; class Actinopteri; order Cypriniformes; family Cyprinidae; genus Onychostoma; species Onychostoma macrolepis. The sequence goes on along the minus strand of NC_081164.1, from coordinate 23,617,064 downwards.
CCAAAACAGGATTATGGACTGGTATTTTGGCCAGAAGAGATGGTTTAAAGTTAAAAGAATTTTGTGATGGATTTGTTTCTTACAAACATATAGCTTTTCAGTTCACAAGATGTTAATTAGTGGACTGGAGTGGTGTGGATTACTTGTGGATTGTTTTTATCAGCTGTTTGGACTCTCATTCTGACGGCACCCATCCACTGCAGAGGATCCATTGATGAACAAGTGACGTAATGCTAAATTTCTCCAAATGTGTTTCTATGAAGAAACAAACTCATCTACATCTTGGATGGCCTGAGAGTGAGTTTTCAGCAGATTTTTATTTTTGGGTGAACTGTTCCTATAAGACTTGGTCTTTCACAAAAGACAAGTTAGCAAACAAAGTAAAGTAAAAAGAAATCTATACACACACTACATACAGACAATGCTGTTTTCATGTCAGTTTTTCTAAACAAAATTCCATTTATGGACATAAAAGTAGTGATCCTTTTTTTTTTTTTTTTTAATGGAACAACTCGATTCCTCATGCCAAAGCTGCTTGAATAAAAGAAAAGCTTTATGGCACATAAGACAAACAGATAAACCAGGTTTTACAGCCTCAATGTCTGTGTTATTACCTTTCAGAAGGTCCTATAAAATCTCTGTGATGAACTGATTTGGTTTGCAATAAAAGTCTATATATGAACCTGTTCACCCTTCATGCCTTGTTCTCCCAAAAAAAAAAAAAAACTGTGATTGCTAATGGAACAGTGGTCTTTCACAGATCCCATCGATATTGTGAATGAATTCATTGCCCCTCATGAGTACCTGGCTGAGGAAGACCCCAAACTCTACAAATCATATAAAACCCAGCGGGGCCCCCTGTCTGACGACTGGATCTCGGAAATCAACAACAACCCAGGCAAAATGCCCGTCATGTGTGCTTACAAGTTGTGTAAAGTGGAGTTTCGATACTGGGGCATGCAGTCCAAGATTGAACGCTTCATTCACGATGTGGGTAAGTGTTCGGAAATGTTCAGACGAAACATTTTTAAATGATATAACAATGCATATTTTCGATAATCCAGTGAATTTATTATTAACTTGGTACCAGTGCTATTATCAGTGGTGTCCTCTACCATATGTCCACCAGTGTTATTAGCTCTGAGAGGACATTTGTCTCTCCAATAATTCTATATGAGTCAGCTGATCCATCTGCTGCATATTTGTGTGAAATGATGCTTGGTAACGTCCTGTTATCGTTGTGCGTGGGTGGGCAGCAGGTGTCAAGCGTTCTGTCAGGAAAAAAGCCCTTAATCATTAACCTGCACTTAATGAAAACGAGATTGATGCAGTGAAAATCAACGCTCAGAGAAGCGCCTCCTCCTGACTACATCAGGGCAAAATTAATTTCCTTTCCATGTGCCGTTCGAGCGCCGCTTAATCTTTTTCATTACTTCGATATCTGCTTGTTTATTGGCTCCTTTCTCGGATAATTTGCCAGCCGTTCCCCATTTACGAAACTCTTTCCCATCTTTGGCTTATTTCCTTTTATTTTTATCAATTTTTCCTCTCGCTGTTTCCTGGCCGCTGTGAAAACAATTTTGTTCGCACGTCTCTTCATTACCAAGTTCAATTATCTGAAAGACTGGTTAACTGCGTCTTTGACACATCTTAATCAGTCCAGGAAATCGCACAAGGAAATAAGCCAAACCACACATCAACCCTAAATGTTGAGCGATCTCACAGACAGACTCATCAGTGAAGCAGGGTTGTTAACTAAAACTAAAACAGTAAAAAAAAAACATTTCCATTACTTGAAATAAAAGCATTAATAGAAATAAAATATAACAAAAAATATTTTATTTCAGCTAGGCAAGGAACATTTCTGAATTATGAAAAATTGCATAATTGCTAATTATGTATGCAAATTAATAGATTCAAAGTGTATGTGTATATTATTATACATACTGTATGTATTATTTGTATGTAAATGCATTTGTTTTAATTATTAAATCAATTGTGATTAATACAATTGTTTTAATATATTATTATTTATTTTTATTAATATTAATACAATTATTTTTAGTCCTTTTTATTATGTGCTTTTTTCTTTTTCATCAATGCATGTATGTTTTTTTTTATTACTTGAAATAGCATAACTTGAAATTACATAAAACATATTTCAACTAGACAATGCACATTTCTCATTTTTGTTTAGTTTGTCAAAGTACTAAAGTAGTAAATTTTTTACAAATCTATGAAAAAAATTAATTAAATTAATAAAATAACATTGAAAAGAAAAATTTATAGAAATGACAAAACATACATCAAAATAACTAAAATTCATTAAAAAAACTATAATTGTATGATTGACAGCAGTATTGAGAAATGTTACTTTTAAAAGTAACCTAGCTAATTATGTTACTTTGTTAAAGTACGTGTTACATTTTCTCACCATCTGTTGTCTGGGGCTCTTTTTCTAGCATGTAAGTGCTGTACTCAACTCGTAGACCTAACAACCATCCAGAACGCCTTAGCAACCACATATAAATGCATTAAAAACCATTCCGAACACCGCTGCAAAAACATATAGCATACCCCATGACTTTTGCAAACTTTATCTTCAGAAGATGTAAAAATCTACTGCAAACAGTTGTTTCCCTCCCTAAACTAGTTTGCTTGATGTGACTTTTAAAATCATGATATCTTCCCATCAGGGCTGAGGAAGGTGATGGTACGCGCTCATCGGCAGGCCTGGTGTTGGCAGGACGAGTGGTACGGTCTGACCATGGAGGATATCCGGCAGCTGGAGCTGGAGACGCAGCTGGCTCTGGCACAGAAGATGGCGCAGTACAGCTGCAACGAGGAGGGCGGCGAGAACAACGGCGCTGCCACCAGCCCCGAGAAAGAGCACGAAGCCAAGGAGGCCATCAGCTCCATCGAAGCCGAGGGCACGACGAGGACCATGGGGGACACGCTGCAGGCGCGAGGAGAGCTGACCAAGCAGTGGTCTACCTCTTCCAGGTCCTCGCGTTCCTCGAAGAGAGGGGGTACGTACACACCGCCATACTTCAAAAATGCATGACTCACACAGTGAAGACATTTGTCATGTTACATAATATTTTTATTTCATATAAATGCTGTTCTTTGGAACGTTCTGTTCAAAGAATCTTGAAAAATTCTTTTTTTTTTTTTTTTTAGTTTTTCGCAAAAATATTTATCAAAGTAACTATTTTAAATATTGATAATAAGGTAACACTTTACAATAAGTTTCATTAGTTAACACTAGGGGTGGCATGATACATGTATTCGTACCAAACCGTCACGGTACGGACATCTCGGTTCGTTGCATGAGGCCTCACAACAAATACAGGCAATTCACCCCTGATCCAGAAGGGGGCGCCCGCAGTAATGCAACGCTGTTTAATAACCGCCAGCAGAAGAACAGCGGATGCAGAGTTGCCGAAAAAAAAAAAAAAATCATGTGCTGATTCTGAACGCATCTCTCACTGACAAGGGAGTGTACTTTAAAGGCTTGTGCACTCAACTGTTTGCGAAATGGGGCTTTGAGCTCGTGTATCCTACCTCTCTCATTTGGCACAAATCCAAATATTCCATAATATTTCCATATTTGCGATGTAACGTATCTGAATGCTAAACTATTATTTATTATGTAAATGATAGGCTTTGTATTTCAGTCACGTTCCAACGGTGACACAGAGGCGCGCTGATGTTTGGCTCACTGTATTTTATCTTGATAAACTGATGTGTTTTGTGTGTGTGTGTGTGTGTGTGTGTGCGCGCACGCTCTGGCGCGATGACTTCAACTGTTTCCTTATACCAGCAGAATCAACTTTAAACACTTATTTTCTTATTAATAATGCATCACTGTATAAAGGTCTGCTATATGTATATATATATATATATATATATGTATATGTTTATGTGTGTATATATATGTATGTGTATATGTATATGTGTATATGTAGCCTTCTGCAGATTTTATTTATATATAATATAACAATGTAATAATATTTAGTATTTTCACATCTAGGTGGAAAAAATAGTAAATTGCACTACTGTCTGTTCAAAATAAATGAAAAGAAACCGAGCATAGTAGATTTTTTTTTTTTCCTGTTATACCGAAATCGTATCGAACCGTGACATCTGTGTACCGTGCCACCCCTAGTTAACATTAGTTAACAACATTAGTAAACATGAAGTAAGAATGAACAATACTTCTACAGCATTTATTAATCTTAATGTTAATGTTAATTTCAGCATTTACTAATGCATTATTAAAAATTAAAAGTTGTGTTTAACATTAGTTAATGCACTGTGAACTAACATGAATAAACAATCAACAACTGTATTTTCATTAACTAACATTTAACAAAGATGAATAAATAGTGTAATAAATGCATTGTTCGTTGTTTGTTCGTGTTAGTTAATACATTAACTAATGTTAACAAATGACACCTTATTGTAAAGTGTTACCGATAATAATCAGAAATGTTTCTTGAGCAGCAAATCAGCATATTAGAATAATTTCTGAAGGATCATGTGACACTGAAGACTGGAGTAATGTTTAAATATCAAATTATTTTAAAATTGTAATCGTATTTCATAATATTATGAAATTCTTTTTAAATAGTTATTTTAATATTAACAATTTATGAATATAATAGTATAACACTAAGTTATATAATTGTATATATTATATTGTCTTTATATTATGTATCATTTATAAATGTATGTAAATTAATTTATTAAAAGTGAATATGTATATTATTATACATATCTATGTATTATATATGTATATATTTTATCATTAATAATAAATTGTATTTATTTTTGATAGTAGTGCAACAATTATGTGTAGTCCTTTTTTTTCTGTTTTTGTTTTTCATTAATGCATATTAGTTTGAGAGAGAATCATGATGCATATGTGATTTTTTTTTTTTTTTTTTTCATGCATTGTGCATTTTTTTCATAATGTGTGTGCAGGAAGTCCTTCACGCCACAGCATTTCTGAATGGCGCATGCAGAGCATCGCCAGAGATTCAGAGGACAGCACAGACGATGAGTTCTTTGACGCTCACGGTAATGCAGGATTGATCCTGAGTTTTAGAAGGTGCTCATGGCAATCTGTTATTTACTAAAGTCTGAATCCTTGTTCCTCAGAGGACTTCTCTGACAACGAGGAGATCTTTGCCAAGGAGATCACCAAATGGAACTCCACCGATCTGATGGATAAAATCGAGACAGCGGATTCAGAGGAAGCCCAGGGTACGCTGGGATTATCTTCACCCGTCCAACACGCTCTCCGATTGTGGGGGGTATTTTGGGCCCCCGAGGCGGGTGATGCAAAGCATTTTTTCCGATGCTTTGGTTTTGTAATGCATAAGCCGAGCCCGCTGGAAGGAGTTTTTTTCCATTCATCCTCCAAATACAGAGATTTTCACATCTTTAATAGGATTAGCGGTAAAGGAGCCCCATTGACTCTGAGGAGGTTAGGGTCTGTGTCAAACAGTGTGAGATTATGGAACACTAATTACACTGAATTCCATGCTGTTTGCGAGACGGATCTCGCTGCTCGCTGGACTCACAGGCCGCGGAGGGTTTTACACTTATGAAACCCATGTTCAGATGAAAGTCTAACACTAGGTTTCTTAATAATAATAATAATAATAATAATAATAATAATAGACTTTTAATAGCCATTTAGAAATAATTTTATTTTATAGCAATTTGCTTACATATAAGTATTAAACTATTAAATTAATATTATAATGCTAATTTAATACTACATATTTTACAAATTTAGTAGTAATATTAATATATTAAGTAATATAGAAATTAAATATTGCTTAAATGAATTATTAATTTAATATTTATAAATTGAGTTTACACACATATCTAATATATTATTAATATTAATAAAATTGTGTATATATTCTTATTAATAATTACATTATTATTTCTGTACTTTATTAATATTAATACAATTATTTTATTCATTTGACTTGTATTTTTATTTTGCATCAATGCAGATTAATCTGAGAGAATAAATTAAGCAACATATAAATATTTTAATATCAATTAATAATAATAAAATATATTAATTTATATATATATATATATATATATATATATTACTTAAAAATGAATAATTACTTATAATTAATACAATTATTTTAATTATTATGATAATTTCTTTATTTTTTATCGATAGTTACATTTTTATTAATATAAATGAAATGATTTTAGTTTTGTGTTTTTCTTTTCATCAATGCATATGTTTTTAAAAAAAAAATGTATCATGATGCATATGTGATTCTCCCCCCCCCCTTGCATTAAGCACATTAATTTTATGTTTGTAGGTGACTATCAAGAATCGGGTGGGGAGTTTTCTGGAATCACCAGCGTGGAGCGGCTCAATGAGGTATGTCTGCAGCTGTGCATTTTCATACACACTTTCCCATTAAAATGAATGGAAATATACTACAACATAAACGTTTCATAATACATATTTATGCAGCAGTGTCGTACTGTTAATGCAACTGTAGCAGTGAAAAACGCATTGATCTGTACTCATGCTAATGGAGCAGAAATTCAGCAATAGTCACACGTTGTTTATGCTGACGTAAAAACAGGGAAAAAAGCATTAGAGCTTCTCTGAGGGTATGTTATGCAACAGCGATTTCATTTTGCATCAGCGCCACACTATCAGTGAATAAACCGTATGACCTTTGACGAAATGAAACGGCGGTCTGTCACTGCAAAGGTCGGCTCAGCATATAGTCATAAGGTCAAGTTCTCATGGTGTGAAGGGTTTGATGGGGACGTGTGGTGGAAGAGCACGATCAGGGGTTGAGGGCTTTGGGATGATCTCAGTGCTCTTTAACTCTGCTCCTCAGAGACGCAGGTCCATGCGGCGCTCCAGCATTCGTAAGCGTCGACGTACAGCACGCAAACGCCCAGCTGTGAGTCACAGCGACACCGTCTGAGCTAGAAGTGTGTTGTTTGCTTAGAGTTTAGCTGATTTTTACCCTGAAACAGTATTTTATGCTATCAGAAGTGTTGTTTTGTAAAGTAGAGACACTCTTCATATGTAGACATGTAGTTCTTCTGTGGGTTAGAGGTTTTATCAAAGCAGTCTTTAAGTCAACAGCGATGCCCATTTTTTCGGCAGTCTGGGTTCTGGAAGTGTTTTCCCATTCGTCTTGTCCATAGGACAAATCAAACTTTTTAAATTCACATTGCAAAATGTATATGTTTCTGGTGCTCTGAAGGTTTGTTGTGCAGTTTGTGAATGTAATGCAGTCTAGGTTAATTATTCAGTTAGTTTCACATTTGCATAACAACACATTTTTGGCCATTATGGAGGAGAAGATAAGGTTTCAATAATATGAAGATATTTTAAATAATTATTATTTAATCATATATAAATATTTAAAATCGAACTTGTAGTAGTAATAATAATAATTATTATTATCATTATACATTTATTAATGTATTATAATTGTGTAATAATTATAATGTATTAATTATACAACAATAACAATACATTTATTAATATTAGATATTTGGTAATAATTTTACCTACTACTTTATCATGAACTAACAATGAAAAAAATGTAAACACTTATTAGTCTTAATGTTAATTTCAACATTTAGTAATACATTATTAAAAGAAATAAGTTATATCTGGACGCATAATTGACTGTATCCTCAATTCAGTTAACATGAACTAACAATGAACTTCAGCATTTTTAAACTAAATTTAACAGATTTAAAAATACTGTGACAAATGTATTGCTCATTGTTAATTAATTTCAGTTAATACATCAACTAGTGCATTAACTAACATTAACTAGTGCAACCTTATTGTAAAGTGTTAATTTTAACACATTTTATATATCTATATAATAATCTAAATTTATCAAATAAATATATTTTAAAATATTGTTGTTATTATTATAAAATATTATTATTTTATTAAATTAAATGTACAAATTATTTATTAATTTTATCAAGAGTATGTAAAAATATGAATTATAAAAATAATTGAATGCTGCTTTTCCTTTATTATTCTTTTCATTAGTACATTTTATTTTAGTGTTAGTATTAGGAGTATTATTTTGAATATTAAACATCTGTACTTGCAACTAGCATAAACAAATAAGATTCGTTAACTTTTATGCGTAAATATTTTTGATATTGAGCATAAAAATTAACGAGCAATAATTTGTATGACAGTGAAGTCAGCCAAAATGTCATAATCAACATAATGACAGCTTCTTAATAGAAATCACCACTGCTGTATTTTATGTTTTATTTTTAACACCACAGCAGCCCCACTAATGCAATATAGGTAGCTAATATTAGCTCTGGTCATCTGAGTCGACCCACTTGTGACGTGGTTTCTACAGAAGCATATGTCCGTGTTTCTCATGGCAGGTCTGTGTTTAAAGATTTATGTGTTTGAACTGAAATTCGATTTATCTATGGAGATTTTGAATGGGATTTGTACTTCCGGAAGCTTGCTGTTGCGGTCTGTACCGTGTTGTTTGTTAGTAAGTCGTTCTCTTTCACAATAGCATGTTGTCACGAGTGTGTGTGGATGTTTTAAATGAACCGTATGCAGCTGCAGAAACAGCTGTCCAAATGTGTCCCTCAGGACTGTTCCTCACGGCAGTGCTTACAGCCGTCCAAGATCCACGTCCTCATCCTGGTCCTGCACGGCGGAAACATCCTGGATACGGGCAGCGGAGACCAGAACAGCAAGCAGGGGGACGTCAACACCATCAGCAGTGCGTTTGATGCTGTGATGCGGGTTCATTACCCCTCTGCATTGGGCCGCATCGCCATCCGCCTGGTTCCGTGTCCAGCCGTGTGTGTGGAGGCCTTCTCTCTGGTGTCAAAGTGAGCATGAACACACACGCAATCCACTGCCAGGAGAATAAACACCACCTCTGGTAGTCATTAGGTAGTGTTGGGGTGTAACTTTTTAATATTTCAGTAGGTTGACAATTATTGCTTAATAATGGTTCCAGAAAGTCCCTTCGTTTTTATTTTATTTAATTTTGTTATTATTAAATAACTACTAATTAGTAATAAGGAATAATTTTATTTATTTAATACTTAATTAATTTCAGTAGTAGCTTGACAATTATCACTTAGTAATGGTTCCGGAGTCCCTGCATTTTTATTTTTATTTTATTTTATTTTAAATGGTAATAATAAATAATTTCATTTATTTGGTATAGAAAAAATGGATTAGAATTATTGTTTAATAATGTTTCCAGAAAGTCCCTGTAATTTAAGTAATTAATTAATTCATTTATTTTCAATAAATAAATGCATACATACATACATACTTTTATTTATTTGGTTTAGAAAAATAATTACAATTATTGCAGCATAATGTTTCCAGAAAGTTATTTTATTTACTTGGCATTTAATTAATTAGTAAAGAAATCAATCTTAAATGAATACTTTTTAATTAATAAATAAATGTACTAATAGATACATTTATTTATTGGGTATAGGGAAAAAAATAGATTAGAATTACTGCTTAATGTTTCCTGAAACTCCCTGCAATTAATAATTTAATAATTTATTCATTAAATAATAATAAATACTCATTTATGTTTATTATTATTACTTCATAATAACAAATCATTTAAAAAATGTTAAATGCTGTTGTTTATTTAACATTTTAATTATATTTATGTTTTTTTACATTGTAAATGTATCCAAATATGTTTTAGTCTGAGATCCTTAATGTTTTGGCACCAGATCTGAAAGTTATACATTTTTATATAAATCACTTAAATAGTACGCTACATTGTCAGTGCCTTCACTGTATCACATGTTTAATTTAGTAAGCAACATCCAGTTTTGTGAAAAATGCCTTATTTTTTCGCAGTACATTCAAATTGTTGTTGATATTGATTGATTCACTACACCTTTGAAAACAAATTGCATTGTGGGAAAGAGTATTCACTGCTGTAAACACAGCACATTTTGGCAATTGCTTTAGATCATATGAGTGTTGCATGAATGCTGCAGAAAGACTAGTATGGTAGTATGCGGTTCTTCATGCTAATCCGGTGTAGAAAACTGTTGGTGGCTGGTAATGACCCAGCATGCTCTCTGTTCTTGTGTCCTTGACACAGTTTGAGTCCCTACAGCTATGACGAAGGCTGCCTCTCCAACAGTCAGGATCACATCCCTCTGGCCGCCCTGCCCCTATTGGCCACCTCTGCACCACAGTACCAGGATGCCGTGGCAACGGTCATAGTGCGAGCCAATCAGGTCTATGGTGACTTCATCAAATCCCTGGAGGGAGCCACTTTCACCGGACAGGTCAGTGCTTTGGGTTTTTCTCTCTGTGTTTATTTACAGATTATTTATAAATTGTGCGCCAGTGAAATATGCATCTAGTTCTAGCGTGTTTGATGAAGAGTCTAAAATTAACTTTTGGGATCAATGTGCTTTATATACAGAAGAACATCAAATGATGTGTTCTTAAAATAATACTATCATTTTAGTATCACTGAGGTTCTATTATAGTTTTTATTTTATTGACCTGATCATGTCAACAAAATAAAAACTATAATAAATGTATCTTTTCTAACTGATTGGACATCAGATTTTCATAAACCACACAATAAAAACTGAAAAATCTATTACAATTTATCGTTATAGTTGTGGTGTGGACTCGATTTTTAGAACTGTATCTTTATCGCTATCTTTATAGTTATCGTCCTTGGTGTGAACAGGCCTTTAGACTTTCATAGACAAGTCCCACATAGCTGTACATGCTATTAACATGCTAGCTAGTAATGTTTTAAACATGCTAGCAACATGCTAAATCGTGCTAACAAAATGCTAAAACGTAAACATTGTGCTAAATTATGCTAGAAACATGCTAGCATGTTAAATTGTTAGCAAACATGTTAAAACTTATTAACAATGTGTGATGTTAGCAGCATGTTATAACATGTTAGCAGTGTACTGATACATGCTAGAAACACGTTAACAAGGTGTTAAATCATACTAGTAACGTGTTAAAACATGTTAGTAATTTGCTAATTCAATAGAAACATGCAAGCCATGTGCTAAATAATGCTAACAATGTTAAAACATGCTAGCAATGTTAAATTATGTTAGAAACTTGTTAACAGCATGTTAAATCATGCTAACAGTGTGTTAAATCATGCTAGCAACAGGCTAAAACAAACAATATGTAAAATCATGTTATCAAGATGTTAAAACAAGTTAACAATGTGTTAGAATGTTAAATGTGCAAGCAAGTTGTTAAATCATGCTAGCAATGTGCTATGACATGCTAGAAACATGTTAACAAGGTGTTAAATCGTGCTAGTAACATGTTAGCAATGAGCTAATTCAATAGAAACATGTTAGCAATGTGTTAAATCATGCTTGAAACATGTTGGCTGCATCTTAAACTGTGCTAGCAACAGTGACGCATCATGGAAGTGCTGTGAATGTTGCTTCATGTTGTTTTTAAATGGTCATTTTCCTCATTGCCCAGCACATGTGATGTAATGTGTGTCTGTGTGCAGGTGTGTCTGATTGGTGACTGTGTGGGAGGCATTCTGGGATTTGATGCTCTCTGCAGCAGCAACATCACTGTGTCAGAGAGTCAAAACAGCAGCCGACGCGGCAGCATTGTCAGTGTGCAGGTGAACACACACACACATCCAGACAGTGATTAATTACCTGTAATCAATCACAACATAACAGATAAGACAAATTGCATCCTTTTGTATTTGTAAGTGTGTCAATAGCAGTAATACATCAAAGTCTTTTATTTCAGAAGAGCAAGAAAAATGCTGTTTTCCATCACATGACCCCTGTAATACTAAGCACGGCTTCACTTCCTCTGCAGGACAATGACCTGCTGTCACCAGGGATCATTATAAACAGCTCTCACTGCTCGGGTTCAGGCTCGGGCTCGGGTTTGACTCTGGAGGGCAGTCGCCACCTCAGCCGCAGTAATATAGACATTCCTCGTTCCAGCGGTCCGGACGACCCCAAAAAACAGCTGCCCCGCAAACGCAGCGACTCTTCCACCTACGAGTTCGACACCATCAAACAGCACCAGGCCTTCCTGACCAGGTGAGCCACTGACCCGATTACATTCTTCAGCCAGGCTGTCATTTAAGTGAATGTGTCTTTTTTCATTTGTCATGATTAGGGACACAATATACTCATGACTGCATTGGAATTGGCTAATATTAGCTTGTAGGTAAAGCAGATAATATCAGGGATTATGTTTCTATATCAAGCAATAAGTGGCAGTTTTCAAAAATACAAGATACTTTAAAATATTACAAATATTTTATAAAAGGTTTCTCATGGTCATGGAAAACCTGAAAAAAGTCATATTTATTTAATTGCTTTCCAGTCCTGAAAGAGGTGAGAAATCTTACAACTGATGCAAATTCATGGACAAATACGTAGTAAATAATGGAAATATTTCAATGTTGAATTATATAATATATTAAATTATATAGTATTGTATTATATTTTACATGAAAAAAATCATGAAAAATTATGTAGTAAATAGTGAACATTTTTCAGTATTTTATATATAGTATTTTATTGAGTTATGTAGAGTAAAACCTTTTATGATTCTTTTCATTCTTTTAATTGAATCAATCGAGTGATTGCGAGGATCAGGCCAAATGATTGATGATCAAATGATTCTTTAGCAGATTGATCTGAATCAAAATTCTTTGACAAAAATCCTTCTCCAGTAATCTTAGGTGGACTTTTATTTTGCGCAAAAAGTGTGAACTCTGCGATAGTTTATTTTAAAAATTAATATTTATTGAGATTGTAAAACATTTTAAATCATTCTTTTCAGTCAAATGTTTTAAAGTGGTTCAAAATCTAAATGATTCTTTAGCAATTGGATTCGGAATCAAAATGATTTTAAGGACTTAAGTACTTCTCCAGTAGTCATAATCATTTTGTTTATGCATAAAAAATGTGAACTCTGCAATAGTTTAGTTTAAGAAATTATACAAAATTAATTATAAAAATTATTCATTCATAATTTCATTAATTTTTTTATTTTTAGATTATACATTTCTTGACATTTCCATATCAGTGTTGTAATAATGTAAAAGTTGTGCAGTTGTATAAAAAATAATTCTGTAAATTGTATGTAGTCTGCACTCCAGCGTTTTGAGGAACGATCCGGGGTCGCGCCGGTCCAGCAGCAGTACCATGCTGGAGGGAGGAGGCGCTCTGGGAAAGTTTGACTTCGAAGTGTCCGACTTCTTCCTCTTCGGCTCTCCGCTCGGCCTGGTTCTCGCTCTGAGGAAAACCGTCGTCCCTTCTTTGGACGGTGTGTTAACCTTGAATACTCTTATTATGTGACTTCCTCTGATGGATTACCGGGACTGTGTAATCTCCGTTGTTCATGCTGTTTTTGTTCTGAAGTCCAGTCTTTCAAATCTTTTAAAGGCTTCAAACATATTAATCCTATAAGCAACTTAAATCAGTTGCTGGCAGATTATGAGCGATTGTTTTAGAGGGCCAGAACGTGAACAGTGTGCTGATGGGAGTTTCCCAATCCGACATCTGTCATGTAGAGCTCGTCAGACAAAACAAACACAATGATCAATGTGTTGAATAAAATATTGAAGGCATAACACCAAAGGCAACATTATTTTATTTTTTTTAGCTAGTTTATGATGGAAAAAAACAACAACTGAAAATACACTGCTGTTCAGAAGTTTTGGGCCAATCATTTTTTAAAGAGATGAATATTATGAATACTTTTATTCAGCAAGGATGCATTAAAATGAACAAAATTGACAGTAAAGACATTAATAATATCATAAAATATTTTTGATTCAAATTAATGCTGTTCTTTTGAACTTTCTATTCCTGAAAAAGTACATTCATCAGTTTCCACAAAAATATTACTCAGCACAACTGTTTTCAACATTAAATAATAATAAAATATATATATATATTTCTTGAGCAGCAAATCGACATATTAGAATGATTTCTGAAGGATCATGTGGCACTGAAGACTGGAGTAATGATGCTGAAAATTCAGCTTTGCATCACAGGAATAAATTACATTTTACAGTATATTCAAATAGAAAACAGTTATTTTAAGTTGTAATAATATTTCACAATATTACTGTTTTTGCTATATTTTTTTAATCAAATAAATGCAGTCTTAGAGAGCAGAAGAGACTTCTTTCAAAATATTAAAAAATCTTACCAACCCTTACACTCTGTAATGTATAAGTGAACTATAACATGTATTCTAGAATTTTAGGTCAATTTAACACGTTTTCCTTTCCTTCATTCTTCCGTCCTACAGTGGCTCATCTTCGTCCGGCGTGCCAGCAGGTTTACAACCTGTTCCACCCGGCGGATCCCTCTGCCTCACGTCTGGAGCCCCTGCTGGAGAAGCGCTTCCACCTGATGCCACCGTTTAGCGTGCCGCGATACCAGCGCTTCCCGCTGGGTGACGGCCAGTCAGCGCTGCTGGGTAAGAATGGAGAACACGCACACCTGCTATGACCCGGATTACACCTGCTACTAATACCTGTCTGGAGTGATCTGATCACGAGTGGTCAGACGAGACAGAGCATTGTTTTTCACCTGGTATTAACAAATGCGTCTCCTCTGACCACTCGTGATTGGATTTTAGGTGGACAGTCCCTGATGATATGTTTTAGTATCGAGATATGATTAAAGCTTTCCTTAATATTTTTTATTAACATTTTAATAATTTGTTTCTCTTAAATGTAGTTAAAGTTTTATGTTTTTATGGGTTTTTTTGTATAATATTTATTTGTTATTTTTAAATGTCTATCTCTCTCTCTCTCTCTCTCTCTCTATATATATATATATATATATATATATATATTAATAAAAAAAATAAATATTTTTTTTATCTAGTACATCAATGTAAACTAAATGACAATAAGAAATGTTGCCTTGATAGCTGAAATTAATATTTGTGTAGAATTTATTTATTTTTTTGTAAATTTTAATATAATTAAAAAATATTTTTATAGTTTGTATTTTTGTATTTATTTATTTTTAATATGTCTATGTAGTGTTGTTTGTTTGTTTTTAGTTTTAGTGCATCAAGGTAAACTAAAGTAAGAAGTGTTTCCTTGGCAGATAGCTGAAATAAAATTTAATTTTAGTTCAGTGAATGTTTTTGAATTTTTATTTCAAGTAACAAAAATGTTAATGTTTTTAGTTTTAGTATGTTTTCTATAATATCCCTGCTGCATACATCATTCGCTATGTGATGTCTCACTGCATGTGATTAAAAATGCTAAATATGCTAAAAAAAAAAAAAAACAGAATGCTGCACATAAATGTCTAGTTTGCATATTTGTTTTAGTGCAATGGATGATTGACAGGTGAGTAGCCGGTCTTTTGTCCAGGATGCATTTGAACAAATTACAGTAGTGTTTTCATTTCAAATGCAATGTGGTGCATGCATTTCTGACGGATCACAGAGCATTTTGGATCTCGTTTGCACTTGATTTTTTCATTGTATCACCCTACACGGGTGTTAATACCAGTGTAAACGGGGCCAATGTGTGATCACCTGTATTTCATTATTATTTTAATGGTTTAAAGCAGCACTTTGTAAAAGAGCATCGTCCATCACTGCAGTTCTGTCGTGAGTTTGTTTCACGACTGTTGTTCTCGTGTCTCGGTTCGTGTCATTTCTGTCTGTTATTTGTCTTTATTTTCTGTTTCTTTGTCTCTCTCCCCTTCCCGTCGCTCTCATGTCTCCACGTCCCTCATGCCGCTGGGTTTGACATGTGGCAGTGGAAACCATCCAGAGTAACCCTCACCTCCTGTTGGAGAGTGTGAGCTGTGCCGCCCAGCGCTGTCAGGATGGCATCAGCGAGACTTCCATTCCCGTCCCTGTGCTCAACTGGCAAGCCATGCCGGCCCCCGCCGAGTGTGTGTAGCCATTCCTGGTTTCTTGCATCCTTTTAGCGTAATCACCCCTGTTATGTGTGTCACCCTGTGTGGCGTGTGCTCTCATTTCACATTAGCTGTGTTTGTGTGTCTGCTCTGACATTGATTCTCTGATTTGGGCTTGTTGTTTTGAGTTTTGACTGACTTCCTTCCACTGGTTGCTGCAATGTGAATCTGATGGTATTGAATTTATAGGTAAAGTGTGATCAATGTGTGTTTGTATTTTTTTAGTATTAAAAAAACTTAATGTGGACACATTTATAAGCCATTCATGGGTTGACTTCCAAAGAGCGTTAAATTTCACCAAAAAATCAAAAGAAAGATCATATTATATTTGCCCCAGTACTTGTAATGTAATGCATTAGGATGTTTTACTTTTTTTTTTTTTTTACTTATATATTTATTTATTTTTATGTATCTATTATGTTAAAGAATATTTAACCAATTTTATATATATATACATATACATATATACATATGATTCTGGATGAAGGAATGGTCTCGGATCTCTTGTCAGGTGTCTCTAACTCATCAGGCATTATAGGAGAACATTTAGAGCTGTTAAACTGACAAATGGAGGTTTCAAAAAGTATTGAATAAAAGGTTGCCGTTAATTGTGGCCAGTGTGTATTTGAGAAAAACATTTATTTCATAATGATATTTCCCCCATTTTAAATTCTTATCCAATGAAAGGTTAGATTTCAGTGATTTTTTTTTTTAATAAAAGATCAAAAGGATTAACAATGCAGATTAATATTCACAGCCTTCTTTGATCATATTTACCAAGGGTGCCAATATTTTTGGCCATGACTGTATGTGTGTGTGTGTATATATATATATATATATATATATATATATATATATATATATAATATAATATATCATTCATTAAATATTTACTTAATGAATAGCTATTTATTTATTGATTTACTCACTGTTTACTTTTGAGCTATGTGAATTGGAAAGAAGTGTGCTTTTTTTTTTTTGTTTGTTTTTATTTAAAAAAAGACATTTTTCAAATATTAGAATTAATAGAATATAAATTATAGTAGAATGTAGTTCTTTTATATAATATAATTTATTTTTAGAAATTCATTAATTATTTTAGTATATATTATTTCATAATATATTTATTTTTATATTAATTATAATGCTTTTGGAAATGTGCTTAATTTTATGAAAATAATAGTCCTTAAATTCCTAAATATTTCTTTCTTTTAATTTTGGTGAAAAATATAACTCCAACCTGTGAGCAGTGTTTAGGAAACCTGTTTGAAACCAGAATCCCCAAAAAAATGACACACTTCACCTTTAAAATAACAATACAGCAAGAATAATAAGACAAATCTAAATTCAAGCACTGTGACTAATGACAAATCCTGATTCTGATGATGGGTTGCATGTCTATTTGGTAAATAATGCCCCATGAGGCCTTCTAATAAAATAATCAGCTGTAAATGCTGTCCTAAATTCCATCAGAATTTGTCAGAATGAACTCGGGGGCAATATTTACTACTTTTATCTCTCTTTGGTTTTGTGTTTGCATCTTCTTTTCACTTCCTTTCATCATTTTGAATCAAATAGCCCTTTTACAAATGAATAATGATGCATCATTTAAGCTCTGTTCCAAAATCTAGTGAGATCTCTGCTGCCCTGTGAGCGCACCTGTAATGCCTATTAGATAGACTGCTGTCTAGATAGGCAGCTCACTAGGTTTTGGAACGGACATTTAGTCAGTACTGATTAGTCCAATTTCTGGGCCCAAATTTCCCTGTCAGTTCCTGGTCTGTTCGAGTAATTGCTGGTTTTGGTCCTCACAGCGGATGCGATGCAGTCTCACAGCATCATGTTTGCGGATCACTCCAATCCTTCGTCTCCAGCATCCGTCCCAGCCTTCCGCGGGTTGCGCAGGGCCAGCGAGACCAGCATCGCCAGCCAGGTGTCAGGGTTAGCGGACAGTTACACTGCCTCCAACATTGCCAACAGTAAGTTAACACACACACACAGACAGACAGTCGGTTAGCAGAATACAGTAGTCTAGATATCAAATATATCGTAATGCAGCAGTGGAGTAATTGAGTAATTGGTGTTTTTACCACAAAACCCTTTTTTTTTTTTTTTTTTTTTTCCATTTACATTAAATATGGAATAAATATGAATATACTCATATAAACATGAATATACTCACTATGCTTTAAAAGTTCGCGATCTTTAGTTTTTAAAAATGTTTTTGAAAGAAATCTACATTTATTTGATCAAAAATACAGTTAAAAACAAAACAAAAAAATTTTTGTAAATATTATTGCTGTTTAAAGTAACTTTTTTCTATTTTAATATATTTTAATGTCATTTATTCCTGTTCAAAGATGGTAAAGATTAATTTTCAGCAGCCATTGAGCATGAATTTGAATTTTGTTCATTTGCAGTAGTGCATTTTTTTTAAATTTAAATTAGTGATACTTATTATCATTATTATTATTATTATCTTTAATTACATTTGATTTAATTTAATACATTTTATTTATTCAATCTATTTAATTTATTTATTTATTTTAATTATTACGATGTTATTATTGTTGAAAAAATATTAAGCATCAAAAATATACAAATAACAATATTTCTGCAAGTGTTATATATTAAATTATGATTATATATAGATTATGAAATAGTTTTTATTCCATTATTCTTTAATAAAAAATATATATATTATGGCGTTATTATCAATGTTTTGCTGCTTAATATTTTTGTAGAAACCATTAAACATTTTTCAGGATGCTTTTAAAGTTCAAGAACAGTATTTATTTGGAGTAGAAATCTTTGGTAACATCATAAAAGTCTTTGTCTCATTTGATCAGTTTAATGAGTCTTTGGTAAATAAAAGTATTATTACTAATTTTTTTCCTTTAATGGTAGTGCATCACGGTTTCCACAGAAATATTAAACAGCAAAAACAGGTTTTCTACATTTTCACGCTGCAGATATAGCTAGGAACTATCACACATGTCATGTTCATCATTTGACTGCTGTTGTTTTGATGTTTTTTTCTCTAGTAGCGCAAGCATGCCAACTTAGTCTCTCCAAAAAGCTCAGTCTTTTGTCCCAATTGGCCCTTCCCTATAATAAAAGCAGCTCCCGAAGCTCCTCCCCCAAATCCAGCAAAGCACAAAATAAGCAGCAGGTAGAAAGGCAGGATTCCAGCTGTTTGGATGATTCAGAGCAGAGCGTCTCTCTAGGCTTTGAGCCCTCACCCTCGCTCGCCTCAGACCCGCCATCTCCATGTGTCCCGCTGGACATCGAGCAAGGTACTTGGAGCGTGGGTAGACGTCCGGTCAGAGATGCACCCGCTCTCCTGTTTGCCTGCGTTAGTTTCTACCATTACTGCATTCCCTGCAATCCCTCCTACTTCTTGTTTTAGCCCTCCAAATCTTCAGCCTGTTTTCTTGTTGACCTCCCCAGCGCTGATGCCCTTGTTTTTCGAATTCATACCCCCTTCCTTTTAAAGCTCAGTGCTGGCGCTCTGGTTCTTCATCTGCTGAGCCCTGAGCCGCTCTGGGTTTGCTCTGAATGATGAAAACCCTCTGAAGACGCTTTGAAGGATGTTAACTTGTCTTGCTCCCATTATCTGGCTGTGCATCATGCTCATGGCGTGTATGTCTTCTGCTAGCGGTCGCTTATACATAAGGATGGGAATCATAAGGAGTTTAGTGATTCTGATTCCACTTTTGTTAAAGTCCCCCTGTAGTCAAATATTTTATCCCTTAAAACTCATCTTTGATCATCAAAATGTGAAAATAATTTTCTCATGCCTTAAAATAGCTTGAATGTAACTCAACACCCTTGCCTCATTTACTATACGCTGAGCTATGAATATGCAAATTAGCCCCGCCTCCACACGGTCGCACCAGCCAGCGCCTCCTGATCCACTGAACTGTAGTAAACGCAAAACAATGGCATACACGGATAATGACTGATAAAACTATGTTTTTACTAGCGGACAACTACAATGAATACTGTAACATTTGTTAAAGTTACTTACTTGACGATGTTGTGATCTCAAAATGCCTTGAAGCCTCGAATGCAGCCGTTTGTGATTCTTGATTCGCGTGGAATTCGTAAGTCTGACTCCGGGCTACTTTTACACTGTTGCCGCGGCTTATAATGCAAGTTAGCGGTTCTAAATTCACATTAAACCACGGCTTCATGGGTTTGTGTGACGTAGCAACCCGAGGGCTGTTTCGCATTTCTGTGAATGCCATTGGGAAACTACAGTTTTAAGGAGAAAATGCTCAGCGATGGTGTTGATTAATGGATTGGCACATGGTTTGTGTAAAAGCATATTAAAAACACCACATAGACAAATAAACAACATAAAAAACCTTGATTTTCACTACAGGGGGACTTTAAAATAATTTTGATGAAGCAGCTCCACCCAATAAGTGATTATAACTATATATTAAGCAAAACTACTTATTTTTAAATTAAAATTAATTAATATTTTAAAATGAAATTGTTTAAAGATTATTACAAAATTGTTACCTTTATTACATTAAAATGTACTGTTATTGATAACATATTTTAATTTAATAATTAAGAAAATGCAAAAAAATTCTTAACATTTTTAACACATATTATGCAAATAATGATTAATGAATAATAATTTAAAAGAACATCACAATTCATATTATTATGCAAATAATTTAATATTCACCCAAATAATATAATATAATTTAATATTATATTATATTGGTGAATATTAAATTATAGATTACTAATTATGAATTTTGCATACAGATCAAGGACATGAATTGTTAATTTTATGGTAATGTATAAATTGATTTATTGTTATTTAAAATTAGTCAAACCAAATTATTATAACTTAAATATCAATATTATTATTATTAATTAATTAATTAAAAATTAATTAATATATTATTTGCACATATTAAGCAAATAATTATAAAATTTAGCATATAGATAAGGGACATGAATTGTTCATTTCTTGATAATATATAAATTGTTTTATTTATTTAAAATTAGTCTAACCAAATTATTATTAATTAAAAAATGAATTACAAAAATTGTATTTGCATATTATGCAAATAATTATCAAATTTGCATATAGATCAGGGACATGAATTGTTAATTTTGCTTTAGTGCAAAAATAGTTTTATTGCAAAATGTAACTTTTTTTTTTTTTAAATGACATATCAAGAATTCAAGAATTTGTTTTTGACAACACTTGGAGGTAAGGGAGTTTTTTTTAACTGATTTATTTAAAATCGCTTCATAACCACTTTATTTAAAACCACTCCATAAGAGTCATATTTTTGTGAATCGGACTACACGGTTCACACTGTAGGTTTGTTGTTGTATGCAACCAGTGAGGATGACGCAATACAAGCATACATTGTCTGTTGATTGTATTTTTTCACAACCCCCAGTCTTTCCAGTCAAAATAGAACCAGTTGTAAAAAAGAACTGTTTTTCGATTCCCAATCCTAGTTGTAGAGAACTAGAGGCCATTCAAGAATATTCAACCCCAATTGAAAGAATTGCAAACCAAAAACAGGGTTGTGTTCTTGAGTGTCTTTGCAATGGGTCATGGGAGGAAGCAGACAAGAGATGTGCACTACAGCCTCGCACGGCCCAGTGCACATTACAAAACAATAACTTTTCATTTCTTTAATTCCTTTTGAGCCCCTGAAGCAATCCTGCATCACATGTCCTCGTCCTGTCCTAGAACCAGCAGCTGAAACGTTCATGAATTATGTACAGATGAACCAGAAATCTGTAATGGTATTTGAAGCTGCTGTTGTAGCGTTAATGGTTTGGATAGGCATGACTGAACATCCCGTGTCGTCTCTCCTGCAGTCGCTGCTCGCTGGTGGGGCACGAAGCGCATTGATTTCGCCCTGTATTGTCCTGATGCTCTGACTGCGTTCCCCACCGTGGCTCTACCTCACCTGTTTCACGCCTCCTACTGGGAATCAACGGACGTTGTGTCTTTCCTGCTCCGACAGGTGAAGATTACTATATGATTTAAGATTATAAAATATTAATTCTGCTTAAAGAAATGTTCGGGGTTATTTGCACCCAGAAACATTCGCTATGCAGGTACACAGTGCATTGCAAGCATGTAGTACTGCATAAAAAAAAAAAAGAGCAGCTCTTCTAGGATAATTGTCCATAGTTGATTGTAATGAAATAAAGCAAGTATAATATAATTTTTTCTTGCTTTTATTAAAATACATTCAATTAAATTTTTTTTTAAATATATATATACATTTTATATTTAGTTATTTAAATATGTAAATAGGGTTATTATAAAATGCTTATCTTTATTATATTAAACTTCACAATTTTCAGTAACAAAAAAGGCAATAATCCTAGAAAAGCTATTCCTTTTAATAAAATTTGCAAGTACAATATAATTTTTTTTATTGCCCCTCTAATTTAAAAAAAATATATATATATTTTTCCATTTTGTATTTATACATTTTTATTTCGTTATTTAAATATGTTTAAAAGACCGTAGTAAAATTGTAATCTTTATTAAATTAAACTCCTGTTTTTGGTAACATTTTTATGTAATAAAATAAGGGCAATTATCTTAGAATAGCAATTCCTTTTTAATTAAATTGGACATATATAATATAATTGATGTTTTTCATGGCTTTTATTAAAATATTTTTAATCATTATTTTGTTGTATTAGTATGTTATTTTTGTTTGTTTATTTATTTAAATGTTCAAATAAAATAAAAAATAAAACACATTTCGAAATAATTTTTTTTTTATGATAATTTAATTTTTTATTTGTAGATATTTTGTAGTTATGTAAATGTTTAAAAGACTATTGTATAATTACCTTTATTATATTAAAATTTACTAGTAAAATAAGGGCTTGCCAAACAATGTTAAAAATCTAATTGCAAAAAAAAAAAATTTATTACAAAAAGATTGTATTTTGGTGATACTTCATCTAGGAACGAAAATAACTAATTATGAAATTGGAGAATGTATAGATTGGGTGCGTAACTTGTTCATTCTTAGTGCCTAAATGGTTTTTATTGAATAGTTGCATGAAGTAGCATTTTATTTACCATTAAAACAATCATCCTATAAACACAATTCCTAATGAAATTGGGCAAGTCTAATTTTATTTGTTATTTTTCTGGCTCTCAGGTAATGAGGCATGAGAACTCCAGTATTCTGGAACTAGATGGGAAGGAGGTGTCAGAATTCACTCCGTCCAAACCGCGGGAGAAGTGGATAAGGAAGAGGACCCACGTGAAGATCAGGGTGAGACGGGCACCTCGACATCTCTGAAATCCCAAATGACTGTTAAATACATTAAGGGAATGTTGCTGACGTAAAGATGTGTTTGTGTCGAAGAATGTTACCGCAAACCACCGCGTGAACGATGCCGTGTTTACGGAGGATGGCAATCAGGTGGTAACGGGTCGCTTCATGTACGGGCCACTGGACATGGTCACACTGACAGGAGAGAAGGTTAGTGACCTGTGAACTTCAGTTCGTGTAGATCCCAGTAAAAAATGAGTAAGACCACCTTAACTTCACTCACATTCTTCAGAAAATGTAAAAGTCTACATTTACTTTTAGTCATTTAGCAGACGCTTTTATCCAAAGCGACTTACAAATGAGGACAATGGAAGCAACCAAAATCAACAAAAGAGCAATGATACGCAAGTGCTATAACAAGTCTCAATTAGCTTAACACAGTACACGTAGCAAGGTTTTTTTAAAATAATATAATAAGTAAATAGAAAACAGATAGAATAGAAAAGGAATAGAGCAAGCTAGTGTTAGAGGCCTTTTTTTGCTTTTTATTAATTGTATAATAAATAAAAAGAATACAAAAAGAATAGAGAAGCTAGTGTTAAGTTTTTTTTTTTTTTAAGAAAACAATCAGTAAATGAATAGAGTGCAAGTCTAAAAGGGGCAAGTTTAGAATAGAATTAGAATAGAGAGTGCTAGAGTTAGAAGGTCAAGTAAAGATGGAAGAGATGTGTTTTTAGCCGATTCAGATTGAGTTGGGCAGGTCATTCAACCAGGAGGCAACATTTAATTTAAAAGTCCGTAGAAGTCTAGTATTATTTTCCATTGACATCTTGTTTGGTTTCACTGCTAATTCGTGTCATCTAATTTTTGTGCTGTTTTCTAGGTGGACATCCACATCATGACCCAGCCTCCATCCGGTGAGTGGGTGTATTTCAGCACAGAACTGACCAATAGCAGCGGCCGGGTTTTCTACACAATTCCCGAGAACAAGCGGCTGAGCATCGGCGTGTATCCGGTCAAAATGGTGGTCAGGTACATCTTAAATCTACATTTACATTTAGTCATTTTGCAGACGCTTTTATCCAAAGCGACTTACAATTGGGGAATACATAAAGCGATTCATCTTGAAGAGGCAATCAGACAGAGGAAGTGCTTGCAACACCAGGTCTCAGGCATTGTTCAAATAAGTACAAGCTAGCAAGGGAAGGAATAAATAAAGAGAAAGATAAAGTTTTTTTTTTTAAGTTTAGGATGAAGTCAAGAAGTGTCAAAAGAGATGAGTTTTCAGTTGTTGCTTGAAGATTGACAGGGATCCAGCATTTCGGATAGGGGTGGGAAGATCATTCCACCAGCCAGGAGCAGTGAACGAGAATGCTCTGGAGAGTGATTTTGAGCCTCTCTGTGATGGTGCCACGAGGCGTCACTCGCTAGCAGATCTCAGACTTCTGGAGGGGATGTAGATTTGTAATAGTGAGTGGAAGCAGGTGGGTGCTGAGCCTGTGGTTGTTCTATATGCAAGCATCAATGTCTTGAACTTGAGCTGCAACCGGTAGCCAGTGCAAGAAGATAAAGAGAGGTGTAATATGGGCTCTTTTGGGCTCGTTGAAGACCAGTCATGCTGCTGCATTCTGAATCATTTGTAGAGGTTTGATTGTGTTTGATGGAAGTCCAGCCAGAAGAGCATTGCAGTAGTCCAGCCTAGAAATGACAAGGGCCTGGACAAGAAGTTGTGCAGCATGCTCCGTCAGAAAGGGCCTGATCTTTCTGATGTTGTGTAGTGCAATCCTGCAAGATCGAGCAGTCTTTGCAATGTGCTCTTTGAAGGTCAGCTGGTCATCAAAGATTACACCAAGATTTCTGACCGAAGTTGATGGGGTAATTGTAGAAGTACCTAGCTGGATGGTGAAATCATGCTGTAGAGTCGGAGTGGCAGGGAAGACAAGAAGCTCAGTCTTTGCCAGGTTGAGCTGTAGGTGATGTTTTTTCATCCATGCCGAGATGTCCGCCAGGCAGCCTGAGATCCATGCAGCTACCGTTGGATCATGTGGTTGAAAAGAGAGATAGAGCTGTGTGTCATCAGCGTAGCAATGGTAGGAGAAGCCATGTGCCTGTATGATGGGACCCAGTGATGTAGTGTATGTGGAGAAGAGGAGGGGTCCAAGAACCGATCCCTGAGGAACCCCAGTGACCAGTGTATGTGCTTTGGATACCTCCCCTCCCCAGGCCACCCTGAAAGACCTACCAGTGAGTGGAGCGAAGTGGAGTCCCAGTGATGCCCAGTGATGAGAGGGTGGACAGGAGGATCTGATGATTGACAGTGTCAAAATCTACATTTATTTTGCACAGAAAAGCTTGTATTTTCATCAGTCGAATTATATTTTTTGTGTCTGAAGGGGCGACCACACATCTGCTGATAGTTACCTGACGGTGCTGCCACGCGGCACTGAGTTTGTCGTGTTCAGCATCGATGGCTCGTTTGCCGCCAGCGTGTCCATCATGGGCAGCGACCCTAAAGTGAGAGCAGGAGCGGTTGATGTGGTCAGGTGAGGGCTTTTCTTTATGAATTTATGAACTCTATAAAGCCCAATGCATCATAATTTCTCTAAATGATCAACATGATAGAAACTTTACTGAAAAAACTGTTGTACACAATCTCATGCCTTCTGTTCTCTGATTGATAGTTTAGACTCTTTATTGAATTATTTAAATACATTTAAAAGGTTATTCTAAAATTGATACCTTTTTATTATATTAAATTTTACTGTTTTTGGTAACATTTTAATATAATAAAATAAAGGCAATTATCCCAGAAAAGCCATTCAAATACAGTATAATTTCTAATGTTTTTTTTTAAATATTTTTATTTATTATTTTTATACATCTTTAGTTATTTAAATACGTTTAGAAGATTACAAAATTGTTATCTTTATTATAGAAAATTTGACTGTTTGGCAATATTTTAATGTAATAAAATAAAGGCAGTTATCTTGATAGCTGATGATAGTTTGATAGTTCATACTTTTTTAGCAAGTAATAGGCCTTTTAGAATAAATCTAAATCTTTAATGATTTTCATAAAGTGAATGTAAGAATAACTTCAAGATGAACACTTACTGGACTGAAGCAATTTATCCATGCATTTCTTTATTATTATTTTTATTTTTTTAAATCATGCGAAAATGTGAGTATAATTATCAAATATGATCATCAGGCTTTTCAGTAACATTTATTTGTTCATCTCTCAATCATCATTGTATTGTGTTGCATTATATGTGTTGAAACAAAGCTTTGATTTTAAAACTAAGCATTTAAATCTCATTTTACTAAGTCATAATATTGGAGATATGGAGTGACAACTGATATTTATATGTGTTTTTTTGTAAGTATCGTGCTATTCTGTTTTAAAGATTTCACTGATTTATATTACAAGCTATCAGAATTTCATCTTATAAGATGTAAATATCAGCATCTGCTCCAAATGGCATATTTTTGCTCAGTTTGAGCCACTGAACAAAATGTAGGTGTTTTTTCCTCCTCCACAATATGAGCTCCATATTGTCACTATATCACACTATATGAGCCATAAAAATGATACTCAACAATAAATATTTTGTCTGAAGGTTCAATAAACTGTTCCATTTAAAAAATAATTATTACATATGTCAGGCTTTAGAGGGTTAATAATGCTCACAGGCCAGTCATTTGTAATGTTTGCTGTTCCTGACGGTGGTTGGTCCTGGTTTAGGCACTGGCAGGATCTGGGTTACCTGATAGTGTACGTGACGGGCCGTCCAGACATGCAGAAGCAGCGCGTGGTGGCCTGGCTTTCACAGCACAACTTCCCTCACGGGATCGTGTCCTTCTGTGATGGGCTCGTACACGACCCCCTCCGACACAAAGCCAACTTCCTCAAGTCTCTCATCACAGAGGTGAGAATATACACAAACTCCTTCTCTTCTGTTAGGGGATGTGGGTAATAAATTACTATCATTTGGAATGCATTGACCTTAAATCAATATAGGTATTTTATTGAAATGGATAAATAAATTCATGATTGTTGAGAATACATGTTTGAGTAATTTTCGATCAGGTGTGTGTTATTAAAAGGCTGCGCGTTCTGCGTGTCTCTGTGTGAATGAGCGGAGCAGTTTTGTCTACTACACATACTGAAGCATGCGTGACGCTCGTGGTGTTTTCAGTGTCTTGAGCGTCTTAATATATAAAGACATGAACACATGAACTACATTTCCAGAGTTTCACTTCACTAGCATTTCACGGTTTCATTTGATAAAACTATCAGACACTGAAACTCAGTCTTCGCGACAAACTGCCAAAATAAAAGTTTTATTTTCCGTGAAGAAATGATGATAGAAGTATATCATTATTGTATAGTAAAAAGCACTTCTCAAAGTAATAATGTAAACTCTTTATATTTGTATAGACTGTATAAATATTTCATAGTATACTTGTATAATATGGATAAAACTAACAAAAAGTTTTTCATACAATTAATAATTATTTATAATATAATTTATTAAAATATTGCAGTGAATTATTATTATTATTATTATTATAACGAATTTCATTCAACCAAGATATTTAATGTTTTAATTTAATTTAATTTAATAACAGTATACAAGTTCTGTTGTGCAGCACATTAAAAAAAAATGCAGTGTGTTTTTGTAAATTAATTCTTATATTTTCATTTTGATTACATTTTTAAAGATTAAAATAAACATTTTTGATAATAAATTTCTATTAAATCATAAAACAGAATAATTATTGCTATAAATATTGAATGATGTGGAAATAATTATTGTGATTAATATTTTTGACCATATTGCCCAGCCCTAGTATGTAGTACAGATAGTATGCCAACTGGAATGCAGCCGGTGATCAAAACAAGAGCAGAAAAGGACAGGGAGGATGTTTAAACAGATCTAAGACATAATGTGTCAGTCTTTGCTTATATTTAAACTGTTTAATCATCCTGCTGTTTTGTAGGCACATATGAAGATCTTTGCTGCTTACGGCTCCACTAAGGACATCTCTGTGTACACATCACTGGGTCTGCCGCCATCACAGATCTACATCGTAGGGAGACCAACAAAGAAAATGCAGCACCAGTGTCAGGTATCTTTATGTGCAGTTTTTCCTCTCTATATTAAGCTTTTATGCATTCTCAGTTCAATTCAATTCAAGTTTATTTGTATAACGATTTCCACGATACAAATCGTTGCAAAGCAGCTTTACAGAAAATAAAAGTTCATACATTATATTTAGTAGTAGCTTATCAGTGGTGACTATGTCAAGGTAATGTCCATACGGCAGAAATGTACAGTGATCATGCAGTTAGTTAATGACGTAATCAAATGGTGAACACTATTAACAGCAATGATTATATGTTGCATTCAAACTTCAGACATTCAAAGCAAAAGAATGATAATGTGCATTTGATCAGATATAGCTGAAGTACAAGGTTATGAGATGCATTATGTGAATGCTTGGCCAAAGAGATGTGTCTTTAATTTAGATGTAAACAGAGAGAGTGTGTCTGAACCCCCAACGCTATCAGGAAGGCTGTTTCAGAGTTTGGGAGCTAAATGTGAAAATGCTTTACTCTCACTGACCTGCCGCTCTCTCTCCACAGTTCATCGCCGATGGCTACGCGTCTCACCTGTCCCAGCTGGAGTACAATCAGAGATCGAGACCCGCCAAGACCGGCAGCACTCGCATGGTCCTGCGGAAAGGCAGTTTCGGGCTTGGCGGCAGTGGGGATTTCTTGCGGAAGCGCAATCACCTGTTGCGCACCATTTCCTCGCAACCCACGTCCTCCACGCCGCCCGTGCATATAGGACGTCCCGAACGTACACAGAGCCAATCAGAATGCGACCGCGAGCGGGCAGAACGTGCTCAGAGGAGCATGAGCATTGCCGCCGGCTGCTGGGGCCGAACCAGCAGACTCGAGGGCGGAGCCTTGAGCCCGAAATAGGCTCCACCCACCGGGTCCAAATTCTAGAGGCACTTTGTTCTGGAGGCACATGGGGCTGCAGGATCGGACACGTCGAAATCTCACAGTATTACAACGGACTCTGTGAGCAAACCTCACGGCATTACTATTGTTGCATGGGAATTGTTCATGGTTTTAATTTTTTTTTTTTTTTTTTTAGTCCGGCAGCCAAACATTTTCCAGAAATCTAGCGCCTTAAGCATCGCTCTGGGTCGTGGCCCTCGCCTCTGACTTGATTGAATGTACTGTTGGGACTGAAAAACGGATCATTGGGTGGGTATGGACTTTTCCCGCTTTTCCTGTCATTCCCCTTTCCGAGATTCCCACACATGTAAATACGTGCCTCCTCTTACCTGCTCAGGGCAGCCATGAACTCGAGGAGCTGATAAGACCCAGAGGCCATTTCACGTCCCTTTTCTCATTGGTTTCCGTTGGGCCGGCCCATTCCGGCAGCCTCTCCGAGTCGAATCCCAGCAGCATTTGGCAATAAGGAACGAATCCCATCACACCAAACTCCGTCTGCAGGTCATCAGAGGCCTTAACTTTGTATTCAGAGCACCAACAAACTCTCAAAGGAACAGCTATCCCTTTACAAGGCCATCTGCTTGCAATACCTCCGGGATGCCACATCGACATGGGCTGCTGGGTCACGTTTCTTTCCTCGTTGCTGTTTTGTTCACTTCTGAGCCACCAAACGCGATCGTAAGCACACGCCACATCTGCTGAAGTAAAACTTTTCCGCTGCTGCTGTTGCTGTCTACGTAGAGAGAATTTCCCATCGAGGACGCGCCGTGCAGCTCGCTGTATTTGCATGACGGACAATTTTTCCAAGATTTCACTTGATCATTTCCTCTCTCAATCCTTTGCACGAAATCCTCAGCGGTTCGACTTGCTCGATTGCGCCGACGGCCAAAACGATTCATTTCTAAAGCTGTAGTTCTGCAACTGCATAACCTCATTGTTTTTTTGCACTAGTGGAATAGTGGAGGTCCTTGTTACCATCTCATGTCGCTACATAATGTTGGCGTGTAGTACATGACCCTTATTATTTATGGCAGGGTATTTTGTGCGCGTATGCACGATTATATATTTCTCCGATATATAAAAACAAAACGCAAGAAATGTGCCAAAACCAGGCAGATCATAGGAACCCGAACACGTCCGACGTTTCCGACGCATTGTAGCAACGTTCCCCAAGTGTTTCGACGGCACATGTATAATATTTTTAAGATTTTAGATCATTTTAGATCAACTTCAGTCCTTTACAGTTCAGTTCTCTATGATATTGTCCCTATGTTCATATGTAAGTGATTCGAGGTATATAGAAATTGTGCTTTTAATTTTCGCGATTTTAGATCGGACAGCATGACAGAGTCGTGAAGCTGTACGCAGTTTGTTTCTGTATCATGAACACACTGGAATAGCCATGCTGCATGTGCGTACTTGTTCTTCGAATCGAACCGGGAGGCTTCGTCCGGAGCGGATGTTCTGAATGGGACTTCAAACAGTGTAGATACTGTAAAGATGTAAATTTCACTATATAGGATATGTTACGGTCAGAATTTATTTATTTCTGTAGCTTCATAAGATGATGGATATTTCAGGTTTCCATGTGTTGCTTTATTCTTTTGTCCAACAGTTCTGAAATGCTTCTTTTAACGGACCAATGACGTGTCTACTTGTGCATAATCGTTGACAGTGTTTCTGTAGCAAAACTCTAGACGACGCCACCACCGCCACCGCATGGACAATCAGTTCAGCAAACAAGCGAGGCAAGGAGCACGCACACCTACACGTGTACAAAAATGCTCTTATTCTGCAGACCTTCTGGAGACCTCCTACTCTGGAATCCGGTTTATCGCGTTGAAATTTCCACGTAATGTGAATCGGAATTGTGAAAGTGGTTCTGTGATAAATTCGCTCCAAACAACCTAGTTTAAATTGGTGCTGTACAACTCCGAAATGGCATTTGGACTGGTATTACTAGTATTCACAGGTAAAGTTTTAATGCGTCTAGTTTGGTGCTAGACATCAGGGTTCTCAATTGAATATGCTGAAAGGTTTGTGAACTTGTACCGCTGATATCTAGATCATTTTGGTTGTTGGTTTATGATTTGAATGTTAACCACTGAACAAATTCTTAGTCTGGAAATTGCAAATTTCCGTTACGTTATTCCACACACCCACTCTTGCCATCTGAACTGACCAACTTCTTTAACCTGTTTTCAAGCTAGTTGATGCGCTCCATTGAGGTTTATTTCCAAATTGCATCGCAGGGAATCATACGATATTGTGATTGACGTTCGTGCCACAGTTTTTACATGGCAATTATCCGTTTAAATATCTGCGGCCTCGCTTGTAGGCCAGTGTGCGAGTATTATATCTTCAGATAAACCAGATTATAGCCACTTTTGTACTTTGCATGTCACAGAAGAGCTTTCGTACACTTTCCTGTACTCTTCAATAATGGGCCACACTACAAACCTCCAATTTATAGTTATTCCGAATATGCTGTTGTCTATATAGATCATCATATCAGTTGTTACTTCCAAATATTTAAATGATCTTAACGGTAATCCCAAATCCAATCATATTTTTTTAAAAACTGACATCTGAGTAATTGCATATATTAAAAGACGGATGTTAAATGCATATAAATACTGGTAAAATGTTGACATCTACAGTATTTTTGACATGTAAATGCTGTCATGATTAGTGTGCACAGGTGTTTCACAACACAAGCTCATTGGATGAAATAAATATGGTGAAATATCTCGAAGGTTTTATGTTTTGTGCCCATCTTGTTTGTTGCCAAAACTTTCAGATTGCTGTACAAATCATTTAAAAGAATCACTTTCCCAACAACTTTTCGATGATGAATGGAGACGTACTGCAGGTTCATTTTACACTCCTGTTGACATACTGATCTGGACTGACTCGCTCCTTTACAGTTTTCTTACCAGGTCGGTGGTTCAGTGCTCTCATATGTATAACTGTATGTACTGTGGATTAAATACAGTTGGACAACTGTGAAAGTCTTTTGTGATTTATCATGCTTTACGAAGTGTGAAAGCAAGATTACCATACACATTGAACAAAATTATAAACGCAACACTTTTGTTTTTGCCCCCATTTTTCATGAGCTGAACTCAAAGATCAGACTTTTTCAATGTACATAAAAGGCCTATTTCTCTCAAATATTGTTCACAAATCTGTCTAAATCTGTGTTATATTTATATATATATGGGTGTATGAAGAGTTCATTTGCAAAAATAGATAACTCAAAAATCATGTTTTTCATTGTGAATTCCAATTAATCTCAATCTAACTGCAATCAAACACTGACTTTGCATACCCCTCAGCAAATGATGAGGTGCGCCCCTGGATAGAATGATTTAATATACGATTTTACTTGATGCAACAATATTTGTGTAAAATGTCCATAACTTGGTATTCCCATTCTATGCAATGTATCGATACATTGTAACTAATTTGTATATTAGTGTGTTCTTGGGGCAGCATGTAATGAAAGAAGAAGTGTAATTATAGAAGTAATAATTTGGCAACATTTTCATAAGAATATGTCATTTCATAGTGATATTGATTTATAATTTCCTCCCCTACTGACTTGATGTCATCTACAGAAGACATAAAATTGATGCCTTGTTTTATAGCAAAGTCATATTCTGATAACATTTTCCTGAGATGATTTACAACAAATAATTTGAAAATTAGTCCGATTTAAATAATTTCAAAATATTATATTTCTGTAAATTTCATCCCACTTTAGTTATTTCTCTTAACCATAGACGGCACAAAATCTGAATGGCAACGCTATTTTTAATTCAGTTGTTTCATCTGAATATCAACATTTGTGAGGTAATAGTAATCTATGATACCGCATTATGTGGAATATTAACCTTTTTATGTCTGTTTTTAATGAGGGATTTGTGAACACATCAATGTTTTTGGTAACACTTTACAATGAGGTGTCATATGTTAACATTAGTTAATGTATTAACTAACATGAACAAACAATGAACAATGCATTTATTACACTATTTATTCATCTTTGTTAAACACAACCTGTGATTTTAATAATGCATTAGTAAATGCTGAAATTAACATTAACTAAGATTAATAAATGCTGTAGAAGTATTTTTCATTCTTAGCTCATGTTTACTAATGTTGTTAACTAATGAACCTTATTGTAAAGTGTTACCATGTTTTTTGTATTTGTGGAGTAAAAGTTTTAATTTTTAAGTAAAAAGCTAAAATTAGACCCTTGGGATAAGATGGGCCCCTAGAATTGACACAGAAGAATTGTTACTAGTGTTATTTTTTATTTAATACTTATTGTAATTAATTTTTTTTTTTTTTTTTTTTTAATATTCAGATGTACATCTTTGCAGTCATTAAAACATGTAGGATACTTAAAACTCAATTAAAATGAATTAAAAATGTGCATTTACAGTGTTGCAATGTTTACATCTTCAATTAAAATAACAAAAAAATATATATTTGAATAAATTCTTTATTTTAGTTTAATAAAATTTTAATTTTAATAAATTTTATTTTGGATGCAATTAATCATGATTAATCGATTTGACAGCACTAGTTTTAAGTATAATTCTAAAGATATAATTAGTGGTGTTTCATTTTCAAATTAATGTTTTTAATGAATCACAAGTGAAAAAATGATTTACATTACAAGGTTTAATTTGTCACAACTTAGTTTTAGAAGGCGGCATTTTTTTCTTTGGCACTGTGCTTAATGTTTAAATGAATTTCCTAGTTGTTTCAAAAGATCTAAAAATGATTTTGATTGTTCAGAGGACATTTTCTCAAAAACAAGTTTTGGTTTTAGTTTTCTGGATAATAATAGCAGAAGAATGAGGTCTTCAAATGGCTCTTTATTTTAGCAACGTAATACATTGAAACACTGAGTCCCGTACAGATCCAGATTCCCTCATCACACAAACTCTTCAAATGAGACGGGGACAAAATCATTCAAGCATTGATGGGCAACATTAAAAACAACTGATGCTTTAATAAATAGCATTTAAAAAAAAAAAAAAAGAGACAGTAGCCTGAATGTTATAATGACCACTTTTACATATTCCTCAAAATGTAAACAAAACACTGTATGGTAACAAAATCGTTCTTCTTAATATATC
The DNA here is from genome assembly GCF_012432095.1 of Onychostoma macrolepis. Taxonomy (NCBI): domain Eukaryota; kingdom Metazoa; phylum Chordata; class Actinopteri; order Cypriniformes; family Cyprinidae; genus Onychostoma; species Onychostoma macrolepis. Next base: position 23,582,581 of record NC_081164.1, on the reverse strand, counting down.
TGAACTTCTCTGGCCTGTTCTTCTCAGCTGAATTAGCATGATTAATTAATAAAAGTTTGTTCACTGACACGTTTCTTTCATGGAAATCTAACAGTTTACTGTGAAGTTGGTGCAATAAGGCCTGCATTTGTTTGTTTTTTTGTTACAGTAAAGGCTCTTACTGGCAATCAAAAGAAAAAAAGTCACGTATCGTCTCACTGCTACACGAGTTATTAAATTCAGCAGTTTCTGTAGGTCTCTATAGAGATCATCTGTATTGCAGTCATGCAACTTCTACTGTAACTAGGGATGCACAATATATATCTGACTATATCAATATGGGCCAATACAATCAATATGGGGCCCCCCAATTTTCTTGTACAGTATTTCCCACTTGTATATTTTTATGCCCGATTTCACATGAAGCATGTCATTATATGTGTATATATATATATATATAAATTTATTCAAAATAATTGTCATGTTTGAGGTTCATAAATGATGCCCAGTGTGTTTTCATTTAACCCTCTGGTGCTCCTCACGTCAGTGAAAAATTACTGAATTTGTGTTATTTTTAATTATGTTTGATGTTTTTTTATCTTGTATTTTCAAGGGATTTTATGGTATTAAAATTTGATCCATTTGTCTTTTAACCACTTATAAAAAGTATAAACCTTAAACTGTCTTAAATCATGAATGCTTTGGAGTACAAAAAAGTATTTAAAAAAAAAAGGTAATAGAAATGTATGAAAAATGCACAAAAATAGAATTTTATTTGATTTTTTTTACATTTTATATGAAATATTTTCCAAAACATTTTATTCTTAAAAGGAAAAAAAAAAGTCATAAATCTAAAGTTGGGTTCCAAATTTGAGGTTGATATCACAAAAAAATGAGCTTTCAGTAGAATTTTATTTGGGCGCACTACCAAACTTATACACTAGATGAAATTTGTTTCCCATCAGATAGCAAACAGTGTAAGTGTGTGACTATTTTATTCAGGACCATTTAACCTTTAAGTTAGTTTTTTCCTGTGTTCCCATAGAAAGTAGCAAAACCTTCAAATTTTGTACCATCTCAGATTTTGGTTAAAAAAAAAATTTAAAAACTTATGTGAAAAATTACCTAAGAGGACCAGAGGGTTAAAAAACATTACAGACTGGTTAGCTAAAGAAGTTTGTTTCCATCACAGAATAAAAAAATAAAAGGTAATCCCACAGTTGTTTGTTTTTTTGTTTTGTTTTTTATCAATTCTGAGAAGTTAGAATTGCGAGATATAAACAGAATTGTGAGCTATAAACTCTGTTCAGAACAATTCGGAAAAGTCCGGATTGTAAGACAAACTCACAATACCCCCAGAACTGTGAGAAATTGCAATTACCTTTTTTATTATTTTTTTATTCTGCAGAATTAAAAAGTACAGAATTGCGAGAAAGTCCGAATTCTGAGTTTGTCTCATGATTCTGAGGGAAAAAAATGGATTTTGAGATATACTATATCTATAAAGCAGAATTGTGGCATTATTTTTTCATCCCAAAAACAAGTACCTTTATTTTGTCATCCTGTGTTGGAAACAAGCTTCCTTAATTAGTAGTCATAAAAATAAGATTGAAATGTCTATATCAGTGCATCCCTAATTGTGACTATTTCTAGACTGTATCTGCTCTTTTCCATTGGGACGGTATAATCACATTTCATTACCTGGTAAACTGTTAAGCAAGTAGATGAGCAGTATATATACATCTGAAAAGCATGAATGAGTCAATGACATATTTACAGGATTCTCACACACACACACGGTCCAGTCAGATGATGCAGAGCTGGTTTGTTCATGCATTAGCTCACCGTATGCCCTCTCATGGCCTTAAACTCTATCATCATTCAGTTGAGTATGACCTCAAATCATCTATACAGTTAAAATGTGCTTTTGTCGGATGAAAGAAAGCGTCACATCACGTACAGGTTACACATGTAGATACACAGATGAGATGAGGGCTGATGGGGTTGTTCTGCTGGTGCTGTGTGGCTACAGGGCTCGCGGGCGTTTGGGGTTGATCTGCTTACTGGCCTGTTCCTCTTCCTGAAGAGCCGAGCGGAAAGACTTCACTTTATCTGAGACCAAACGAGAGACAATTTACTGTGTGTCACACTGTTGACAACGAGTTTGATTTGACACGAAGGAAAACAACTTCATGAGAGACGCAAGAATGATGGCTTTGTCATACTGCTGCCTGAGATTCAATCACTGACAAAACAAAAATAAGTGAAACTCTCTGAGATTATATTTCAGCTTTGTTTGTTTAAAGAAACTATTTGAAGTCCATTCATTGTTTTCCCTATTAAACAAAAACGTTTTATGCAAATAGAACATTTTCTAAATAAATTTTACAAATGATAAATATTTTATACAAAAATTTTTAATGACTATAATTTATATTATTTATAAATAATATAACCAATGGCAATGCTATGTCATTATATACACACTTAAAATTAATAAAAAATAGATTTATGTTATTACTAAATATAAAACTCATGCATTCTACTTTTAAATTCTTGTGAAAAATATGAATATAGATTATAAAAATGAGCACATAAATTTAATGTATTCGATTACATTTTATATAAATAATAAAATAAGTCATCTGAATACTAAAAGTTTATAAACATTATTTTATATTCTATAATTTCTGGAATATAAACATTCTATTTTACAATTTGTGAAAATTAAACATAGAAATTCTGTGGAAAAAAAATAAGTAGTTTAAATAAGAAAAATCTATACATATAAAGTTATTTTAAAACCATTAGTTTTGTATTATGACATTACTTACATTTTTAATTAAATAGACCATTTTAAATGTCAGTGTCAATAATGTACAATAACATATTATAATAAATGTCAAATTATTTTAGTATTTTACAAATAATAAAGAATCTAAATATTAATGTTCATTTATATTATAATTCATTTTTATATTCTATAATTTCTAGAATAAAAATGTTTTTGTAATATGAAACACCTATTCATATAAAGTCTGTTTTAAAACTTAAGTCTATAATAAAACATTTGTCATTTTTGTATTATGACATTACTTTTTAGATTTTTATTTAAAATTGACAAAAATTTTAAATGTTACTTTCATTTTTTTAAATCATGTATTATAATAAATAACATCACTTCATTAAATTGAAAATGAATTTACACTACAGTAATTTATTTATTTATTTTTTGGGAGAAAATTTATGTTCTAAAAATAAACTAATTAATATGCATCACATTTAAAACTGTGACATCTAAGACTTAGTTAAATACAGGTTCTTGGAGGATGACTGTGAACACACTGACCTCTGAGCTCTGCTAACACATCAATCTTCTGATCCAGGATTTGCTCAAGCTGAGTGGCAAATGATTCCACATCATAATCAACTTCCTCTGTCATCTCTAGAAGAACCTTCTCATCCTCGAGCCAGCGTATGGACTCCTACAACACCAAACACAACATGACTGCATGAAGACATTTTTAAAACAAGTTTTTTATTTGATTTATTTTTTTAAAGCATAAGCAAAATCAAGATATAGAGTGCAGTTCAAAGGTTTGGCCTCTGTGTGTGTGTTTTAAGTAATATTTAATTATTTTAATGTTACAAAACAAATAATGATTAATATAATGGCTGAAAAATAATTTTTGAATTTTAGTAATTGCTTATACATAGATAAGTGCACAAACATTATATATTGTTTACAGACTATATTATAAGACTATATAAATGCATATAGGTAGAATATAATTGATTATACATAATTTGAGAATTTTACAAATTAATATGGTTCACATAAAGAACTTGAATAGAAATGCATGAATGTGTACCTAAATAATATTTCTAGAATATATATTATGTTTATATCAAATTAAAAAAGTATTACTATTTTTAATTACATGCTTTTAAGGATTTCACCCCTAACTTTTTAAGCACAAAAAAAGAAACTACAGTTTTTTTGTTTTTTGTTTTTTTTTAAAGAGAGGACATTAAATTGATCAAAAGTGACAGTAAAGACATTTGTAATATTACAAAATACTTCCATTTCAAATAAATGCTGTTCTTTCGAACTTTTCTATTCAAAGAATTCTGAAAAATTAACCATTTTCAACATTGATAATCAGAAATGTTTTCTTGAGCAGCAAATCAGCATATTAGAGCGATTTCTGAAGACTGGAGTAATGATGCTGAAAATTAAAATTAAATTTTAAACTAAGAGAAAACCATTATTTTAAATTGAAATAATATTTCAAAATATTACTATTTACTGTATTTCTGATCAAGTAAATGCAGCTTTGATGAGCAGAAGAGACCTCTTTCACAAGCATTAATTATTCTCATCAACCCCAGACTTTTGAACAGCATTGTATATTCAGATATAATACAGGGCTGCCAACTTTTGAGCTCAACTTGGAGTGAGAATTCCCACAGCGGGATGGTGGGGGGTATTAGGGGTTGTTTTTTATTTTACACACACATATACATATATATATATATATATATGTAACCCTGGGTAAACTTGGGTTAATCAAGCCTTCACATTATTTCTAGTGTGATTTAATGCCAGTGTATTTTGATTGTAAACATTCAAGTTTAAGTTCGTTACTGCGTTTATTTTTGAGTGTTCACCTATATTTATAACCTTCAGTATGCAAATATGGGTAAGCAAAATCATTCGTTTTGATTGGTTTGTAAATGTAATGGTCCCACCCCCTTAACTGGATGGTGTATTCTGATTGGCGGATCAAGATCCTTTTTAAGGGGAGAAGAGAGAGAGAGAAGACTCGAGTTTCGTTTGATCCGCGATTGTTACAGTGTCTTAAACTTGCAATTTTGTGATAAAGTTGCCATTTACTTTAAAAACTGTTTTTGGCTTTTCAAAGTAAAATTTTAGCATAAAAGGCTAAATGGCTGTTACATCAAAGTAAATTTATCCGGGACTAAGAAATATTTATGATGCATATAGGTGATTTAGCAACATATACTACCATGCAAATCATTTAGCTAACTATTAGCCTGAATTGGTAAACAAGCTAGTTTTTTTTTCCAAAATGGCAGCTGTGGGTGAAAGTGAGCCAAATGATGTGGGGTGAATAGAGCCAGCATTTTAACTTACCCCACCATAAACACTGAAGTAGAGTTAAATCTCTGAAGTATGAACTGGTATTTTAACGTGATATTACACAACTGATTTATTTGATCATATATATATACACATATTATTTGTAGTTTATTTAATAGGGACAGTGTACAAGTGCACCAAATCCTTCTCTGAGAAGAACCAGAAGACGCTTTGTGTCACATTATAATCAGATATATCTTTCCAGCTGTAGTCCCTAATGGCCGGTTCAACGTTGCAGAAAAGCTACCATGCCAAGAATCTTTTGACTAAAATGTTTATTAGTTTCAGTGACATTTATTCCTTCACTCTAATTCAGTTTTTTATTTAATTTTTAACAAACTCTCCGTTTAGTCTGTTTTGGGGAAGATTATAACTTTGGTGTTCAACATATGCAAACAATTAAAGATTGAAATGTAAACTTTTATGTTGTTTAAGTTAGCTTTAAGAAAAGAAATATGACTGTTTGAAAAAGGAAATTTGATTATTAAATTAGTTTTTAAAAGAGGTAAATTATCTTAAAATGTGACATGGGTTTGAATCAAATTCAATGAGCTGGTCAGTTTACACCCAGATGGTGCATTTTACCCACTGACTCGGGTCAACTTACCCCCACCCTGGGGCAAATTGAGCCACAGAAACACTTTTTTATAAGCCGCCATATTTTTTAGAACCCTTTAGGATACATTCTGATCATTTAAAATGATAGGAAACATCCTGAAATTACTTTAGATACTTTCATTGTACTTCTGCGTCATTCTCCACATAAGTAAAAAATGGCTCATCTTACCCCACTTTCCCCTACTGTGTTTTTATAATAAAATTATGGCAAATAACTGTTGCGGTGTTGCAAAACTATTAACTTTTTACCACTACAACAATAGCAATGTACAAAGAATTGCAAGATTTACTAGTCATTACTTTTATAAATAATTGCAACTGCAATTATTTATAAGTATTATATTTCAAATATTTTTCCATTAATCTGTTCGTCTGTATTGCTCAAACATCTATTTTGAGAAATTATATTCTTCACCCATTCAAAAATAAGTCCCGCATTTATGGGAGATTAAGGCTGTCACTCCTGAAACTGTGCTGCTTGTACAGTTGTGTTCAAAATAATAGCAGTCCAACATCACTAACCAGATCAATCAGTGTTTTTGGTAGAAATGATATTTCTACATGGTAAATATTTTACTATTAGGTGTGGCAGGGTAATAGAAAAACAACAGACCCAACAGTCATGACATGCATGCTATTGATTCTGTGTAATTGAATCATTAATTGAAAAGGGTGTGTTCAAAATGATAGCAGTGTGGAGTTTAATTAGAGAGGTGGCCCTTATTTAAGGACAAAGGCAGCAAATGTTGTACTGTGCATTTCTCTCTGAAAATCTGAGTAAAATGGGTCGTTCCAGACATTGTTCAAAAGAATAGCGTACTTTGATTAAAAAGTTGATTAGAGAGGGGAAAACATAAAAGAAGTGCAGAAAATGACAGGCTGCTCAGCTAAAATGATATCAAATGCTTTAAAATGGCAATCAAAACCAGAAAGAAAACTACCATTCGAATGGATCGAAGAATAGCCAAAATGGCAAAGACTCAGCCAATGATCAGCTCCAGGGTGATCAAAGAAAGTCTAAAGTTACCTGTGAGTACTGTAACAATTAGAAGACGCCTATGTGAAGCCAAGCTATCGGCAAGAAGCCCCCGCAAAGCCCCATTGTTGAAAAAATGAAGAGGTTACAATTTGCCAAAGAACACATTGACTGGCCTAAAGAGAAATGGCGCAATATTTTGTGAAGCAAGATTGTTATTTTTGGGTTTAGGGGCCGCAGACAGTTTGTCAGACGACCGCTAAACACTGAATTCAAGCCACAGTACAAGCATGGTGGCGCAAGCATCTTGATATGGGGATGTTTCTCATACTACGTGTTGGGCCTATTTATCGCATTCCAGGGATCATGGATCAGTTTGAGCACATTAAAATACGTAAAGAGGTTATGTTGCCTTACGCCGAAGAGGAAATGCCCTTGAAATGGGTGTCTCAACAAGACAACGACCCCAAACACACCAGTAAGCGAGCAGCATCTTGGTTCCAGACCAACAAGATTAACGTTATGGAGTGGGCAGCCCAATCTCCAGACCTTAATCCAATCAGTGACATCAAAAATGCTGTTTCTGTGGCAAAACCAAGAAATGCAGAGGAATTGTGGTATCGTCGTGGGCTGGAATACCTGTTCACAGCCGCCAGACTCCATGCAACACAGATGTGAAGCAGTTCTCAGAAACCGTGGCTATACTAAGGCTAAATGTTAGTTCAGTCATTCACAAGAAAGCTAAATCTTTAAGCATTTTTCAGTTTATACAGTAAATGTTTGACTTTGTAAAGAAAAATGCAGACACTGCTATTTTTTTGAGCACACACCTGAAACACGGCACGGTGGTCCTCCAGAACCTGCTCCTCCATCTCCACCAGCTGAGACACCATCTCATGGAAGGTGAAGAGCTGCGGGGACACTTCCTCTTCCTGTGCACAACATCAACACAGCGTCAGGTTTTCATACCAGTCCAAACAAGCTGAGCTTTGAGGTTAGATCTTACATTTTGTTCACAGAGCAGCTTGAGATCGTCTCTCTGAGGAGAGCTGCCCACTCCCCACTGCGCCTCCAGCACGTCCAGCTGACTGACCGAGTGTCCGGCGGAGCGCCCCTCCATCACCGCACTGGGGTCGATGCTCAGCTCCTTCACCCTACGGTCACAGACAGCGTCTCAGTTCACCGCAGTCAACGTGTAACAGCATTTAGGATCCAACAAACCAATGGAAATGGTTAATGTTACATAAACATGTTCATGCAGCATGATAATGACAGACTCCAGCTGCTCTATAAGGCACAAGCAAACACAAACTAACATGTTAGTGCAGCTGCGATGCAAAATCATTAAAGAAAACATAACAGAAACATGCCTGAAATGTACACACAAAATATAATGAATGTCATATGTAAATATTTCTTAATAGAACTCATAATTTTAGCATTTTACAAACTCTTTTACATAATACTATATTAATATAAATATATAATATATTAGACAAATTTTAACTGTTTAAACTACATTAATACTTTGTAACATTTTTTATCAATATTTTTGTATTTTAAATGTAGTTTAAATATATAAAATAGAATTTTTAAGATTATATATCTTTTAAAAACTTAGAAATTATATTCTAAAAATTAGTTTAAAGAAGTTAAACATATTTAAATAAATTATAGAATGTATGTGTGCACGTATGCATGTATATATATACACACACATACACACAAGTATATTTTACACATGCATGCGATTTTCAAAACTCATGTATTCATTTTTTTTAATACTTGTGAAAAATTATGCATATAGACATTCTCGATTATAAAATAAAATATAAAGTGTATAAATACATAGATACAATATAATTGATTATAAACAATTGTATAAGGAATTTTAATAAGAAAATAGTGTAAATTTATGAATAGGTCCATAAACCTAGAATGCATAATTCACCACAGTCACCATATGAAAGCATGAGGTACTCAAGACACAATAAACCAAGGGAAATGTTTAATGTTACATAAACATGTTCATGCAGCATGATAATGACGGGCTCCAGCCGCTCTATAAGGCACAAGCAAACACAAACTGTTAAAATGTTATTGCAGCTGTAACGCAAAACAGAAACATGCCCGAAAAAAAGGGACCAAAACATAAAGAGGCACATGGAGCGTAATGGAAGCAAATCATTAGAAACACAGGACTCGTATGGAGGCTCTGTCTGAAGTGAGACAGGCTTGAAACTGGAAAAGGGTGAGACCTGCTGGGTGAGGTAGCAAAGTCATCATACTCATAGGTAGGAGAGAGTTCGGAGCGCCCGCCGCCCCCCTGAGAGAAGGGAATATCGGAGGGACTGATCCCAAACTCCTTCACTCTGAAGACCGGACGACAGACGGGAATTACAAACCCCTCCAACACAAATGACATCCTAACCCTAACATTCAGCTGTTACAGGAAGATTCCGGATTCATAATCTTTGCAAATTAGCACAGAATATAAATGATATCCATCAATGTCATATGTAAATAATTATTCATATAATTCTTTGTAAATTAATGTGTGCGTATAATAAATAATACAATATATTTGGTTATAAAAATTGAATTTGACAAATCATTAAAATGGTTTAAATTTGAATAATATGAAAATAAATATACTCATACTCATATGTACAAAAGAATTATATTTATTTATAGAATGTGTGTGTATATATATATATATATATATATATATATATATATATATATATATATATATATATATATATATATATATATATATATCTACAATGGTGGCCAAAATTTGGCTTCGAGTTGGAAAATAAACTGGACAGATCTATTGTACATTCAAAGGAAAGCCTTTGGCTTGAGTTGCAGAAGGCATGGGGTAACATTAGTGTTGAAGTTCTCAGGAAATATACTGACACTATGCCAGAGAGATGTGCTGCTGGAATTGCTGCAAAAGGTGGACACTTTTAAATATTAAAGTTAAAAGTGGATAAAAACTGTATGACTCATCTGGTATTTGTTGCGCTCAGAACAACCATCTGCATGTTCCATGAACATCATGAAGTGAAATGTTTTGAAGGCAAAAAAAGTCAACATTTTCAGATCTGTCAAGTGTTCTAATAATTTTTTGGCCACCACTGTATATAGATATACTTTTTTTAATAAATAATATTTTTACAGAATATAAAAAAAAAATTAAAAATCAAAAAAATAAATGTATTTATTTATTACTATATATTTTACTTGCAATTATTTAAACTCATTGTTTTTAAATTCTTGTGAAAATCAATGCATAATCAATTAAAAAAAAAAAATTAAAATTATAAAAATATAAAGTGTATTAATACATAAAGTTAGATGAAGAATTATTCATAATTTCAGAAATTTACTAATTAATGTCTTAAATAAATTTTAATAAGAAAATGTAAATGAATATGTACATAAACAGTGTGTATTATAATAATAATAATAATAATAATAATAAACTTATTCTATATATATATATATTTAAAATTATTCTGTAAATATATTCTATTTTTACATACAATTTTTAAACCTCATACAAATTCTATTTTTATATTCTTGTGAGAAAAAAAAAGTGTGTATATGATCTATACACATCGATATGATGTACATGATCAGATCTCACTGGATGTGACTGTCTGGCTACTTGCGTTATAAAAGTTGAAAAAAAAGGGTTAAACAACATTCAGCAAATATCTAGATACAGTGAAGGGCTTTATGTAGTGTATACAACATTTTGTGTTTGTAACACCAGCTGCAGTGTCTCGTGGGCTCACATCCGTACCTGTTGGCGTATCTCAGAGTGTTTAATGTGTTTTCACATGATGCCATTCCAGGAGAGATTGTAGCGATCTATTCACAAAATATCAAACACATTTAAATCACTCACAAATACACAAATGTCACTATGAAAATGAATATATGAATATCATCCCAGTGTTCTTACCATACATGTTCTAGAGTTTTCTCCGATGAAGGAATCTCTTAAGACCTGCGTGAGTTTACTGGCTCTAAACGGAGTATGTGGTTTGTTTCGACCCAGAGCCCTGATGCACTCCTGTCACACAAACAGAAATCAACCCAGATACTAACATGATAATACAGTTTCTTAATTCACAGGTGTGGAACATCAAAACATGAGCCGTGTGAGACGACGTGGAGCACAAACCTTCAGCGCCAGCAGACTTTTGTTGATCTCGGCGCCCTCGAGACGCGTCTGTCGGTCGGCGCTCGACGTGTCCGCCCCTCGCTCGTTCCCCGCCAGGTCGATGAGAGAGAATTTACCGTGCATTTTGCCCCTCCTGCGGAGGATAATCTGAAACACGGCGTGACTGCGGGACGAGTGAGCGTTAGCCGAGGTCTGTCCAGACGTCCTGAGGAAAAGCACACAAAAAAACTGATTAATACCATATTATGACTTGTTTTAATGGTGTCACTGTCGAAAACTGATTATGAATATTTTTTTATTCATATAAATAAAATAAAGAATTTGAAATATATATATATATATATATATATGTGTGTGTGTGTGTGTGTGTGTATACACACTACCAGTCAAACGTTTTTGAACAGTAAGATTTTTAATGTTTTTAAAGAAGTCTCTTCTGCTCACAAAGCCTGCATTTATTTGATCCAAAGTATTATCATCATCACTTTTGATCAATTTAATGCATCCTTGCTAAATAAAAGTATTAATTTACATAATTTCTTTCCCAAATAAAATAAATTATACTGATTCCAAGCTTTTGAATGGTATAGTGTGTAATGTTACAAAAGCTTTTTATTTCAGATAAATGCTGATCTTTGGATCTTTCTATTCATTTATTTATTAATTCACTTTTTAACACCATGCCAGCATCAAGGCTATTTTCATGGCGATCTCTGAATAAATTATACAAAGTACACATGTAACAAAAGGTTATCTTTCTACTCATCAAAGAGTCCTGAAACAATGTACTGAAAAAACAGTTTTAAATATTGATAATAATAATAATAATAATAATAAATGTTCCTTGAACAGCAAATCAGCATATTAGAATGATTTCTGAAGAATCATGTGACACTGAAGACTAAAGTAATGATGATGAAAATTCAGCTTTACATCACAGGAATAAATTATATTTACAATATATTAAAATAGAAAACAGTTATTTTAAATAGTAAAAATATTACTGCTTTTGCTGTATTTTGGATCAAATAAATAGAGACTAAGAGCAGAAGAGAATTCTTAAACAAAAAAACATTAAAAATCTTACTTTTCAAAAACTTTTGACTGGTAGTGTGTGTGTGTGTGTGTGTGTGTGTGTGTGTATAAAATATATAAAGGTATATATATGTATATTTATTTATTTTTTACTAACAAATTGCTAGGGGTGTAACAATTCATCGATACGATGTCTGACGATATAATGCATCAATGCCACGCATAAAATATCGATATCTGTAGTATAAATAGGCACCTTTATTTTGGCACTGTCCACATTTTCACATAATGTCCGTCTATGCATTACCACAAACGCGTGCGTTCTCATTCAAACTCATGTATCAGGACTCGATATAAGGACTGCCCGAAGGCACAAGGCGAGCATAAACGACGCTCGGGATTGTTTGCGGAACAGTCGAGCGCTGTGTGAGAAGTTTTCTGCGCAAACATCTGAAGCGCACGCACACAGACAGCCACGTCTACACGAGTACTAAATTGAGCTCTCTTCTGCTTTTTTGTGCATGGTTGAGTAAATACATACAAAATTACATCAAAATGCGCATTTGGCGAATATCCTAGTAAACATATGTCTAGTTAGGCATATGTCTTAACGTAAACAGTTGAGAAAGAAAACGCACGTGTATCAGTAGCCTATATTAAATCCGTGCTTTCTTTCTTAAAGTGAAAGCAAACTAATAATAAATCTAATGCTGTCAAAGAAAAATACAAGTGCTCACTGCTCCTGACTAAATAACCTTTGTAACATCAAAAATTATTAATCTATATTTAATTTATACAGTGAAGACTATGCAGTTATTTTACATTTGATTATTACATTTCTGTATCGTACCTGAAAATGTATTTTAGACTGAGCTGAAAAACCTGAAAAGCACCTGTATTTATTTCTGCTATTGCTTATAATTTGGTTATCTGTAGAAAAGATTTTTAGCACTGAGCCAATAGTAGCAGCCAGAATTGTTTTCCCAATTGTTTATATTCTTTATTATAAAAATTTTTATAAAAAAGAGTGTATAGGCCTTAATTTTTTTGTTGTGAATGTCCCAATTGAGGTACAGGATGTGAAAATTTCACATAAATGTTCATGTTATATATTTTGGTTGCATTTGTGAGTTAATAAAAATGTAGATGTTTTAAATGTAGATGATGTTTAAAATAGGTATATAATATCATAATATGGATCGTTATACTCCTGTATCGTATCGAATAGTAATCGTATCGTAGAATTTTTTGAGGTATTGGCAAATATTGTATCGCTGGGTCTGAGAATCGGCATCGTATCGTGACGAACCATCCCGATTTACACCCCTACAAATTGCAATTTTTAAACTGAATACTATTTCAGGTCATACCTGCAGCTGTTGCCCATCTCGATGAGTTTGAGCACGTCCTCGGTGCATTTGACCTCTCGCTCCTGCAGCCCGACCACCTGAACCTGCTGCTTCCCGTCTTCAAGAACACGCAGCTTCGCCTTCCTGTTCAGAAGATCAAACACCTGCAACGGCCCACTCAAATTTGACAATGCACTTTGTGAACAAATGAACAATTAAATATTAATGCGAACTGTAAACTCGCCTCCCGCTATAGATATTAAAGAACGTACTCCTGAAGATCTAACTAACTGAAATGTGACCCTGGACCACAAAACCAGTCTTAAGTCGCTGGGGTATATTTGTAGCAATAGCCAAAAATACATTGTATGGGTCAAAATTATCCATTTTTCTTTTATGCCAAAAATCATTAGGATATTAAGTAAAGATCATGTTCCATGAAGATATTTTGTAAATTTCTTACCGTAAATGTATCAAAACTTAATTTTTGATTAGTAATATGCATTGCTAAGAAATTCATTTGAACAACTTTAAAGGTGATTTTCTCAATATTTAGATTTTTTTGCACCCTCAGATTCCAGATTTTCAAATAGTTGTATCTCAGCCAAATATTAACAAACCATACATCAATGGAAAGCTTATTTATTCAGCTTTCAGATGATGAATGAATGTCAATTTCGAAAAATTTACACTTAATTGACTGGTTTTGTCATCCAGGGTCACAAATAAAGTACTACAATTTACTGGGGAAAAAAATAAATTAAATAATAAAAACAAATATAAAAACTAAAACTAAAAAGACAAAAGCAACATAAATTTACTCAAATTAAAACGAAGAGTGAAATTAAAAGGTAATTTATAAAATTAAATACTATAATAGTATATAAATAACACTAAAATAACACTGATTTTTATAATAATAACAATAATAATACTATTTTCAAATATTAAAACAAATGAACACAATTAACTACTAATTAACGTGAACTACAGAACTTGCCTTTCCAATGTAGATTTCAAAGAACATAATTAAAATAATAATAAGTAATAAAATAAATAATAACTTTAAGTACTAGAATTACTGAAATAAAATTGAACTGAATACACAAACTGAATAAAAATTAAGTTAAATATAAACGATATAACTAATAATTTTTAATAAAAATATAAAATATTTAACTAATACAAATGGCAAATCACAAAACATTACTAAACTAAAATTAAAATAAGTGTATTCCAAATATCATTAAATACTATAATAGTATGTAAATAATACTACAATAACACTGCTATTTTCTATAATAATAAATATTCTATTTTTCATTAACTTAATTATTAATGTGAGCCACAGAACTTGCCTTCCCGCTGTAGATTTCAAAGAACGTTGCGTACACCTGAAGATCCAACTTCTTGTAGTTTGGTTTTTTTAACATGAGAAAAACATCCCGTGCTGAAAGAAGAGCACAGTCACATTTAGGAAAATGATCACTCAATATTTGAACAGAAAAACAGTCGGTCGGACACACACCAGCGAGAGCGTAGATCCCTTTGGAGCAATCCTGGTTCTTCCCTGAAAAATCTCCTCCCATGGTCTGCAATGAAGGGAAAATGGATTATGACAAATAAAGGATCCTCTGGGAAGATCTGTTCCTGTAATGTGAGGTCATCTGCTTACATGAGTCTTCCCGCTGCCCGTCTGACCGTAAGCAAAACAAGTGGCCATTCCCCTCTCAAATATGGTCTCCACCAGCGGCCGAGCGGTGAATCTAAAACACATCACACCCGGAGTCTTCACTTTATATTATATGAAATTAAGTATTTTTACTAACACATCTATAATCTTGTTATTCATAAGTGCATGTTATTCTAATTTTAAAAAATGATTCTTCTCATAATTTTTTCATCAGAATGAAAATTACTTTCTCTTGTCTCTAAAATAAATGTTCTTGTCTGCTAATGTTACCTATGCAGTGTAGGCAAAGAAAACAATATTAACAGATTAGAACACAGTCTTTTATTCAGAAATAATGGCATTTTATGTTTAGTGCAAGACTGAGCAAATAATATAATTGTATATATATTTTTAATATATTTGTTTTATTAAAAAATATTATGTTACTTTTTACACTGCAAAACTGAATATAATATTTTTAAATATTAATTTTTTATATTAACATTTTATAAAAATAAAATAATAATAATAATAAATGTGTATATATATATATATATATATATATATATATATATATATATATATATATATATACACACACACACACACACACACACATACTTGTAAATGTGTTGCAAGTCTGAACAAATAATATTTTTAGATATTTTTATTTTTATAAAAATATATTTTTATACATGTGACTTTGTACAGTGTGAAATTGAACAAATATTTTTTCATATATTAATATTTTTTCAAAAAATATTATATTTATTATAAAAATATTTATATTATATTTATATATTTTTTAAATATTAATATTTTTATCTTTTAGTTTTATGAAATATATATGTATTTATATTTGTTACTTTTTACAGCATGAGACTGAACAGGTTATTTTTCACTCTTTCGCCTGTCATTCTCACTATTTCTCTGTCAAACAACAAATAACTGACCTGTACACCATTTCGTTTGTCGAGGTGTCGTCGAAAGCGTAATCGAAGCGGAACGTCTGGTTCTCCAGGTATCTGGTTAAATCCACTTTCTGCTTGGGCTCGTGGACCATGACCACGTCTTTACTGGGGATGGTGATGACGTCCAGATCCTTCACGGTCAGCTCTGAGAGTCAACACATGATGTGCTGAATCACAAACAACACCAACACACTGACAATACAGAATCACAAGATTTCATCCTTACCTTTCTTGTTCAGTGGACGTGTCCGAACACACACGCATATCCTGTGGTCCTCAATCTGAGAACATATACATATTATTAAGACATATTTATTATAATAACATGCAACACAGCTAATGTATCACATGGAAATGAAATAAGTGTGGGAGCACATGATGGTGCTGGTGCAGTTCTTCACCAGATCTGCAGTGGTCAGCGGTCTGTAGTCCAAACTCGCTCTGAAGTCCCGGATCATGCACATGATTTCATAATTAGGGGTTATGACATCGACTTCCTGTGTAATAAAAAAATACAAATATCTGTGGTGGGTAACGCTGTCAAATCACTGGCCAATTTGGCGTGTTACTTTTCATAAATTATGTTCACTCAATTTCTTGGGTAAGTCAAATCTGTGCAGTGCATACTGAACTCGTGAGTCATCATGATATATTAAATACAGCCTAACTGAGCAGCATCTGTGCATATCTAGTTTACTTGAACATACCCGGTAAATAACGCCGCGTAATAACGGGGCTAGTAGAAGTTATAAATGGCAGGTAACTTAAAAATTTAGCAAATTATAACATAATAACATCACCTTTCTTGAGACGTCAAGTCCTCATGTTAACAGTCAAGACATTTATATTTACTGATTTTAATTGGAAATGCAAATTAATTTAATTACTAAGATGATAACTGGATGCCATCCACTGAGTTAAATAAGCAACATAGTAACGTCATGTGACCAATGTTTGGAACATTTAGGATGTGTTCAAAATGCAAGTTTATTACAAAATGAACACTGCGTAGCGTATACTGTATACTGCCTAATATTTCTATAATAAAACAATTATAATAAATAAAACATGTTAGATAATAATTTATTCATTCTAAATAAAAGTAATTATTCTAACCCCGACATTATTTCACTTTGCAGATGCCAGTGTTATTTTAGTATCATTGATTATGAATATTTTAAACTACTTTCATTTTAATTTCATTTACATTTTTTACATATTATTTAAATTTTAGTATTTTTTGTGTTTTTGTCATTTTTATTATTATTTTTCAAATGCCTATATAGTTTTTAGTCATCTTAATTTCAGTTTTAGGTATTTTAGTACACTAGGTTAAACTAAATGAAAACAAGAAATGTTGAATAGTCGTTTCAATTCATTATTCACAAGCTGAAATAAGTTGTTTTATTTTATTTCAGTTCATGTTTATTTATTTCAAGTAACAAAACAGTTTTTTTTAATGGTTTTAGTTAACTATAATAACTCTGGCTTTAATTGCTTTAATTGAAAGTGTCTTAGAAATGAGGAACATAACATGGTATTTGTCACCAAGCCAATAATATTCATAGTATATAATAAATAAACAAACAGATAAAATGTTATAATTATAAAAGTGCAATAAGCAACATAAATTAATAAATAACATTACAATTGCAATGCACATGAGGCAATAAAACAACACACACACATACACATAGTCATGGCCAAAAATATCGGCACCCTTGGTAAATATGATCAAAGGAGGCTATGAAAATTAATCTGCAATGTTAATCCTTTTGATCTTTTATTTAAAAAAATTCACAAAAATCTAACCTTTCATTGGATAAGAATTTAAAATGGGGGATATCATTATGAAATAAATGTTTTTTCTCAAATACACGTTGGACACAATTATTGGTATCCCTAGAAATTCTTATGAGTAAAATATCTCTGAAGTATATTCCCATTCATATTCACAATTTTGAGCACTCCAGGGTGATTATGAACATGAAATTATCCAGCCATGGCTTCCTGTTTCACAGAAATATAAATAGGAGGGAAAACAAAGCCCCAATTCCCTTAATCATCCATCACAATGAGAAAAAACAAAGAATACATTTCTGATGTGCAGCAAAAGATAATTGAGCTTCACAAATTAGTGAAGTGGCTTTAAGAAAAGAGCTAGAGCAGTGAAAATTCCCATTTCCAACATCAGGGCAATAATTAAGAATTTCCAATCAACATAAAATGTTATGAAACTGCCTGGAAGAGGACGTGTGTCTATATCATCCTAATGCACGGTGAGGAGGAGAGTTTGAGCGGCTAAAGACTCTCCAAGGACCACAGCTGGAGAACTGCAGAAAATAGTTGAGTCTCGGGGTCAGAAAACCTTAAAAAAACAAAAATTGTCAAACAGCACCTACATCACCACATGTTGTTTGGGAGGGTTTCAAGAAAAATTCTCCTCGCTCATCCAAAAACAAACTCCAGCATATTCAGTTATCAGACACGACTGGAACTTCAAATGGGACTGGCTTCTATGGTCAGATCTATGGTCAAAAATGATCTTTTTAGCAGCAAACACTCTAGATGGGTTTGGTGAACACAGGGATAAAAAGTACCCCATGTGTACAATGAAATATACTGCTGTTTATTTTTATGTTGTGGGCCTATATTTCTGCTGGAGGTCCTGGACATCTTGTTTAGACACATAACATCATGGATTCTATCAAATACCAACAGATAAAAAAATCAATAAGTGACTGACTCTGTTAGAAATCTTATAATGGGCCATGTTTAGATCTTCCAACCGTACAATAATCCAAACACAAACCTCAAAAACAACACAAAAATGGGTCACTGAGCACAAAACCAAGCTTCTGCTGGCCATTCCAGTCCTCTGACCTGAACCCTGTAGAAAATGAGTGAACTGAAGAGAAGAAGCACCAACATGGAGCTGTGAATCTAAAGGGTCTGGAGTGATTCTGGATGAAGGAATGGTCTCTGATCTCTTGTCAGGTGTCTCTAACCTCATCAGGCATTATAGGAGAACATTTAGAGCTGTTAAACTGGCAAATGGAGGTTTCAAAAAGTATTGAATAAAAGGGTGCCATTAATTGTGGCCAGTGTGTATTTGAGAAAAACATTTATTTCATAATGATATTTCCCCCCATTTTAAATTCTTATTATCCAATGAAACGTTAGATTTTTGTGAATTTTTAAAATAAAAGATCAAAAGGATTAACAATGCAGATTAATTTTCACAGCCTTCTTTGATCATATTTACCAAGGGTGCCGATATTTTTGGCCATGACTGTATAAGTATACTTTACTTATAATTATAATATGCATTAAGCAACACTAGTATTCCAGTGTTTTCTGTCACCTGTGCTCTTTTCTCTCTCAGCTCCTGCTGCTGTAATCGTCTCTTCTCCCGCTTCTCTTGAAGTTTCTCCACTTCCTTCACGCAGTTGGACTTCCTGCGAGCTGCAGACACACACACACACACACACAACTCTGACACTGGAAACAGACTCAATATTTTACAAACACTTGCATTTATCATTAATAATACTGATCAGTTAAACCTGATTGCCTCACTGTAACAGGCGTTTTGTGTTACATAGTTCTAAAGGCAGTGTGAATTAGCAGGTGTTTAATGTGTCTGAGTGATTCCCTCAACAATCTCAACATGAGGGCTCATCTCTGGAAAACAACTCTAAATGCTGCTTTTGTTCTGATGTCACGAAGACAACGGCTGCTGTGTGACGTGCTGAGAGCCCCTCAGTCTCTCCTATTCAGATATCACGCTCTCAAAATCATCACAACACACACACATGCTGTGTGTCAATAATTACACTACTGTTCAAAGATTTAAGGTCAGTACGATTATATATTTTTAAAAACGTCTCTTCTGCTAACTAAGGCTGCATTTATTCGATCAAAAATGCTGCAAAAACAGTAATATTGTGAAATATTATTATAATTTAAATTAACTGTTTTATATTTTAATATATTGTAAAAAGTAATTTATTCCTGTGATGCAAAGCTGAATTTTCAGCATCATTACTCCAGTCTTCAGTGTCACATGATCCTTCAGAAATTATTCTAATATGCTGATTTGTGCTCAACAAACATTTCTTCTTATTATCAATGTTGAAAACAGTTGTGCTGCTTCATATTTTTGTGGAAAGCCACAAAACATTTGTGAGGTGTTGTGATACCGTTCTGCTGCTGTAGGGTCTGGTGTTGGATGGGTGGAGGTGGGATGGGCGCTGATGGAGGAGGTTCGGTCTGTTGGCTCGGCCGCGCTCGAGTCGTACCTACAGTGACTGAACAACGGAGATCACATCACAGACCATAAAAAGATTGACAGATCAAGCGCTACAGCTATCAGACAAACACGTAACAGCAAGTTATCAAAATTCTGAAATAACATAAATGAAAATATGGGAATGTTGTTCAAAACTTGACACAAATGACAACTTCATGAAGTGCATCCTGGGTTGCTTTAAACAGTATTGAAGGAGGAACTGGTGTGCTTGTTAATGCTTTTCCTTTATTATATTATTACTCTATCAACCACTTAAACCCATTAAGAAAAAACAAACAATTTTTGTCTTTGTCTATGAAAATGTTTTCGTTAATTGAAAGGCTGAAATAAAATATACATAGTAGATGAAAAACTAAAAATTAGAAATCTTGCCTTGGCAACTAACTGAAATAAAATAAACTTAAGTTAAAGTACTAAAACTACTAAAAGTGAAAGAAAAATAAAGCTAAATAGAAATTTATAAAAAAAATTCAAATGAAAATTGAAAATACAAAAATAAAAGCTAATTCATTAAAAAAATTAATAACTATTATAACATAAATAATGCTGATTTCAAGCTTTCATATCAAATTATTTTAAAATCCTGAGCAAGCTGAAATGACTATAGGACTAAAAGAACAGTCATAATTTTTTTTGCAGGTCATCATACCTCGATTATCCCTTGCAGGCGTTTCATTTTTCGGTGGCGCTACTGTTCGACGATTCTAGAAATGATGAATCCAAGAAAATAAACGTTTCATATAATCCAATTTGCAGCATCTTTTCATTTAGCTACAATATACATCTACACAATAAAACATTCGCAGTGAATTTATGCCAAATTACCACCTACTAGTTGCTACATGTATGCAGTAATTTACCATGGTAGTTTTACAATCCGCTAAATGGAAAAAAATTAAACTATTATAATTTAGTAGTACAACTAATTTATATTTTTGTTTTATATTTTTATAGATAGATGGATAGATAAACACACACACACATGCAAGGGCTTATGGGCAACATAGGATGCCACAATGCAAGGTATTTTAGTGGGTTTTTTTGTATGTTTACGACTTGTAATGACCCAGCCTGTATTGATTTCACCGTAAAAACTTGAAACAGTTTTTTTATGACTTTATGACTCCTGTCTAGAAATCCATCTGAGAAGTTATAAAAACCATATTGAGTGTGCAACAATCATCTGTCTGTCTACTTCTGTGCTCATTCCTCCTCTTGGTTACGACTATTAAGGTGCAGCGAAACGGACACAGACCTTGTTTTGAGGGATCTTGTTGATTTTGATGGCACTGGACACGGGCGGCGGAGGGGTCTCAGGACTTTGAGGATTTCCTCTTCAGGTGCAATGTCTGGATTTAGTGCAAATATGCTCTCCAGATCGATCTGTTCACAGAGAACGAGAGCACAAGCATCAGGCTGTCAGTTTCAAAAGCACTTCGCGCAGGATTTTCCACAGTTGTAAAAGCTGCTAAAAATAAATCATCCCACAGGAAACAAAACGAGATCTCAGCATCTCAACTGTTTCTCCTGGACAGCAATGAGATAAAATAGAGACTCTATGAAGATTAGAAAGTGCGTTCAGATTCGCCTCAGATCTCAGTGTGAACTCAAATATTTCTCATCAAACTCTTTCAGGATCAAATGATCTGAGCTGCGATCCATATTCATTTTATGGAAAAACATCTGAAATTAAGTTGATATTTAGCTGTAATCGAGCAACATGTGAGCAATAAAACCTTTGTCTAAGTTTTTAAATTTCATACACACATTAATGCACAGCATTTAATAACTAAAGACTGCTGATAAACTTGGAAGCTATTTAAGGCAGAGGTACAAAAGCTGCTTTAGAATAAATCTCCCTTGATCCTGACACATCAGTGCTGTATCTGTGTGTCTCTATTACAGATGTACAACTACAAAGACAAACAACCATGAATGAAACATATAAGCTTTTGTCTTTAGTGCATTATGATGGACATACTGAATATGATTATGAGACATTCACCTCTTTCCCTTTTGTGTCTCCGTTTTCAATCCACTCCACCGTCACGCTCTCATTGTCTTCGTTCAGTGACGTCACCATGGCCTGGTGGATTCTTCCTGGAATACATAATAAAACAACGGTTTACTGCAGAAACCTGCAGCTCTATTATAGCAAAATAATAACACTTCCTCCAGTGAAAAAGTTCATCTGTTGTTCTCCTCTCACATCAAAATGCACCCATTTAGGACTGTTTCGGCTTGTAAACAGTGTTTAATCTGTGCATATTTCTCTCCTGATTCAGATGAGATGACTTTTTCACTGAAGGTTTAAGTTGGAGTGGTGTGGATTACTGTGATGTTTTTATCAGCTGTTTACATTTAGTAGACGCTTTTATCCAAATGAGGACAATGGAAGCAATCAAAATCAACAAAAGAGCAATGATATGCAAGTGCTATAACAAGTCTCAGTGAAAGTGATTTTGTGCCTCTTTGGGATGGCACAATAAAGCGACAATTCACTTGCAGAATGCAAGCTTCTAGAGGCACATATAAGTCTGAAGTAATGAATTTAGGTAATTTAGGGGTGCAGAGCCAGTGGTGGTTTTGTAGGCAAACATTAACACCTTGAATTTTATGCGAGCAGCTATTGGTAGCCAGTGCAAATTTATAGCTAGACAAACTCATATACATTTCAGATTTTTTATTTTTAGCAAATTTTCATTTTTTGTTGAACTATTTCTTTAAATGTGTACTCTGGTCTCAAACCTGCAACCTTCCACTTACAGACCCTATGCATGCATAACTACACCTGCACTGTATTAAAAAATGGCTATTATGTAAAATGTGTGTACTATTGTGTACTGCAGTTTCAAATGAATTCTTTGTCTTGTCTGTAATATACACGGCAGAAATGAAATTGCAAATTCCCGAAATTACAATAAACTAAACTAAAACACAAAGTAAACTAAAACAGCAGTACAAACGGGTTTTGCAGGCGATGTCTCTGGGCGTCTTCCTCATGGATGATGCTAACAGACTGCGAATTTATTAATGTACTATGGCGAAGGCTTGGCTTATGAATATTAATTACGTTCAGTGACGTTTCCCCAGTACGCTTCTCTGATTGGCTGAAATCATCACATCAGCGAGTAAAGCGTTCTAGACGCTCTGACACGGTTACCAAGCAACGTCAGGAGGACTTCATTAATATTTAATGACTCAAACCTCCGCCATAGTAGCATTCGTAACCTCGCTAACGGGTTAGCAGGAGCATGCATCCCAAAAACAGGCAATACAACGGCGGCCAAGGACGGAAGGGTATTGTATGTTTATGCACAGGCCTATATCGAGCCTCTCCCGTCGTTTGCAGCAGATGTCTTGCGTTAACCGGGTTTACCGGGTTAAACAAAGATGATGCACCGACAAACTGCATCTCAGCCTGATAAACGAGCTGCTGCTGGGTGTGACTCACCATCACTGCGCTTGATCTCCACATAAATGCCGATCTGGATCTTCCCGAAGAGACTTGCCATGCCTCATGTGTGTGCCAGGATCTGTATGGAGGATTTTGAGCGGCTTTCACGGGAGAAGTTGATCAGCGGCAGCGGCGCAGCAGAAACCGGGAGGAGGTCAGGAGGGAGAGAAGGATGAGCGCGCATGCGCAGAGCGCTTACACACCCATCACAGAATGTCACATCAGCCTCTTTTGTCTAGTTGCATTGGATGCAATCTGTCCAACAGTTTGTTTGTTTTTTATGTTGTTTATTTTATTATTTTCTTGAGCAATATTGCTTTTATTTACATTTTTTGTAATACAAATAAAATAAATAAAACAAGATCTATGTCAAAAAAATGTTTTAAAAAAAAAATTATATATATGTATGCGTTCTTCCTAATAAACTATAATTACATCTTATATTCAATCTACTAACTTGACATAAAATCTGTTGAATTGCTTCCATTTAAACTAAATAAAATTAATTTAAAATATTTCATTACTAAGGATGTAACTTAAATCATATTAATTTTTTTCAGATATACACATGATGGCAGCAAAGGACTGGTTTGCGTCAAATGCGCTGAAAGAAACAACATCGGTGGGAAATAAAATGAGGAAACCTCATTGTTCAGTGACTTATTGTTTTACATAACTTTTAAAACTTAAGTAAGCTACTTTTGTGTGAACAATAATCTATAAAATAAACACTTATGGATTCAGTAACTAAAAATATACACTGCTGTTCAGATGTTTTGGCTCAGTAAGATTAGTTAAAAA
The DNA here is from genome assembly GCF_012432095.1 of Onychostoma macrolepis. Classification (NCBI taxonomy): domain Eukaryota; kingdom Metazoa; phylum Chordata; class Actinopteri; order Cypriniformes; family Cyprinidae; genus Onychostoma; species Onychostoma macrolepis. Next base: position 23,558,049 of record NC_081164.1, on the reverse strand, counting down.
ATCTTATCCAGAAAGGATGCATATTGTTATAATGCTACAAAACTTTTCTATTTCAGATAAACGCTGTTCTTTACTTTTATGCTAATCAATAAATACTGAAAAAAATGGTTTCGTGTTTTTTTTTATTTTTAACATTGATAATAATCATAAATGTTTCTTGAGCAGAAATCAGCATATTAGAATGATTTCTGAAGGATCATGTGACACTGAAGAGTAATGATGCTGAAAATTCAGCTTTGACATCACAGGTATAAATTGCATTTTACAATATATTACAATAGAAAATGGTTATTTTAAATACCAATAATATTTCACAATATTACTGTATTTTTGATTAAATAAAAAGAGCAAAAGAGACTTCAAACTTACTCTAAAATCTTTGAATGATCGTGTACGTTACGGGATAAAATAGAATGAAATGTATACTATAAGTGCATATTTTTAGATATAATTATATATTTTAAAAACTACACCTGACCCTTAATTGTCTTGTTTGATTTTTTGGAAAATTATTTGTGTCTCACTTTTACTTTACTGAGGCAGAAATCAAACAAGCGCCTGAGAAACTCACATTTAATATTGGATTCAGTTTGAACCCTAAAGTGTTACAGCATGCAATGTTTGAAGTGAACACTAGATGCAGGTCTTCTGAATGAGAAAATGTGCTGTATGTGTGAGCTGGAAACATCTGTCAGACGCAGACACTTCCTCACCTCCTTTGCCTTGAACTGTGCTGTCATTCTTCTGTATGATGACAATCCATTGGTGGAGATGAATGGAGCGGGCCGCTCTTGCTGTCAGCTGAACGCACCTCTTCGGTCCCGGGTGGGTTCGTCATCACTCTCTCATCATCTGTTTCCCCAGTAACAGTCAACCGGCCCTGCCACAGTCTCAGAGTTCTCTCAGAGTTTATACAGGAGCGTATTGTTACCTAATACAATGAAATGCATGCAATTTTAAGACCTTCTTATCTGTAACACACATGCAATCTTATTTTTCTTTAGATCTGACAAATGTTTTCAATTAGGCAACAGTTTAAAAGCAGATTGGCGTTCATCTCATTGGTCACTAACGTCAGTGGTTCATAAAGAAGCAAACAAATGAAGGCAGATTTCTGCTCCGAGTCATGGCAGGTTTCCCGGGTTTAATTAATGTCATGCAACCTCAGACTCCAGTGTGTAAGTCGCAGTGGAAATGAGGGGAAAGAGGGAGAAAAACCCAAAAGAGAGGTTTCATGAATAATGGGAGACTGCAGACGCACGGCCCTTACTCCTGTGCACTGGAGCTGCAAAACACCCCAGAGATTCACTGCACAACTTTGCCGTGCTCTCTTTGTTTGCAGTGGCATCATAACTAATATGTTTTTGGCCTCTCATGCATAATCATACCGACTGTCTGTTTGAGGTCAGACCTGATTAAAAGTCCAGCATGGAATGGAATAACAAGACTGTTCACTGTCATATATCTGAAACTAGAACTAGTTCAGAAAACTTATTGACCAAATAATGACATAAATGGGTTTGTATTTTTTTATTTTTTTTTTACTTTTTGGGAAAAAAATAATTTTGACTCCCATAATTAGTATTATATTATATTAATATATATATTTATTTTACAGTTGCATTGAAAGTTTTACTTTTTTGGGCCTCTTGGAGATTAAAGGAATACATATTAATTTTGACTTATCCCTTAATTAGTAATAAAAAATAATATAACATAACATAATATATAATATTTGTATAGTCGCTTTGCAAGTTATTCTTTATTTTAAAAAATAATTTGGAAAAATCTCACAATTATTGAAAAAATATTATATTATATTAGTTTGTACAGTTTCTTTTACTTTTTTGGGTCTCTTGGAGAATAAAAGAAAAATAAGTTTATTTTGACTCATCCCTTGATAACTAAAAAAATACTTTTTATTCTTTTAATCTCCACAAGGCCACAAAAAATAAGAAAAAGAAAACTTGCAAAGCAACTGTACAAATTTTTTATATAATACAATAATATAATATAATTATTTGTACAGTTGCTTTGCAAGTTCATTTTTTGGCCTATTGGATATTTAAATCAATATCATTTGGACATGATATATATACATCCCTCAGTTAGTTAAAAATTATATTATATAACATGTTTTTATTTGTGGATATTTTTATTTGTGGTATGCACCACAATTACAGAAATATTAAAGTCTGTACAATAATGTACAATTCTTGTAGTTATACTTTAAAGAGGTCATGAACTGCCTTTGTTTTTTTATTTTGTACTGTTCTCTGAGGTCCACTTATATAATGGTTTCAAGATTTTTCCATCAAAAACATAATTTAGAAGTAATAGGCAAATTTATTTTTCTTCCTGTTTTTACATCCTTCACAGATGGATGATGCAGTGATTCAGGTTAAAAACATTCAAAATAAAGTTCATCCACTCATTCCTAACGTTGGGATCAGAAGGAGGGCAATGCAAAAACTGTGTTTTTCCACAACTTGGCACTGCACAGCGTCTTCTTGTCTTCAAAACCATCTTTTTTTGTTTGGTTTCTGTGTAGACCTGCGTGTTCGCCTCTCTCGTAAACACCACATGTGCGAATCGGTGGGCGGGGCTAAACAGGCAGCGATGTAGAAGCAGGCGTTGATCATCTTCTGTGGAGGCGGTTCTTTGTTCACACCATTACATCACAGAGTGGCACATTCCACTAGCTGTCGTTTTGGCAGACTGACTTCAATATAAGCTGTTTTTAGACTAACAAGAAAGTTTTGAGTTCTGAAACTTACAAGATGTTTTTAATAGTACCTCATATAAGTCAAAAGATCAAGAGAATTTAGTTTTCTCAGTTCATGACCCCTTTAAAAACAGCATTTATTTTACTGTTTATCACATAACATAAATGTGAAATTTGAATTTTATTTCAGACAAAACGAAGAATGAATCAAATTAATTGTCTGTGGCAATCAAAAACTCAACTACTGAACCCATGACCTTCCTTCAGTGTGTGTCGCTAGTAGTACTTGACTTATGCATTAAACTAACCATATGGCACTCCGCTGTGATCATGTGATATAGTTAAACTCCCTCTTACAAAATATCATATTTCCTTAATGTTGCTGTGCCTGTTTTGGCTTTGTTCAGCGATGACAAAGAAATTCCTCATCTAAGCCCTTTACACAGCCCGTCTGAACCAAAGAAATGAATGTGTCACGCTAGAATTGCCATCATTCTTCTGCAATAAAAGAGGCTGGTGTCAGATATTGGCTTTTGTAAAGACCTAGACGGTGTGTGTAATTTGACTAATGGCTTCTTCCCGGTCAGAATCTGCATCTTCTGCTCCTGTCGGCTCTACGTGACGAATTCAATTAAATATCCCTCTGAAAATCACAGCAAAATGTCACGGCCAATATCGTTATTTCATTGTGTTCCCTCTGATCAGGGTGTCTAGGGTTCGGGACGGTTTCTGTTTAGATGATTGAGGCAGTGGAGAGGAAGACAACACGCATCCCATGATGCATCTGTCTCTGAATGGACCGTATTTACTTTCTTTCCACTCATTTTTCTTTTACACAGCAGGAGATGAATTACTCTGGGAATGGATTCGGATGCGGCGCTCTCATTCCGAGTCTTTTTCTTCTCCCGCGTGGAGATTTGACAGACGACACGTGGGCTGATCGGGACCCACATCGAGGTGAAGGGCGACTGAAAGACTTCCTCCAGAGACTCTGAAGCACAGAATGAGACTGTGTGCTGCAGAAAAACAACGCATTTGTTTGTTGTGTATTCGTGCTTTCTCACCCCTGCTGCCGATGCGAGATTACAAAGGCCTCACACACAGAAAGAGAGCAAAGGACATCATGGCAAACATTTGAAATCTAATATAAAACAGCAAAACTGAATGTCCTGCGTTTATTTCAATACACATTTGCAGTGAGCCAGTGCTGGTCTTTTCTGTGTGCAGACTGATCACAATAGCATACTACTTTCTGCAGTATAGAGTATGTAAGCTGTGCACACACAGTATGCAAAAATTGTGCATGACCTACAAAATTTGGCAAAATGTGCAGCATGACCTATCCCACAATGCACTGCGCTTGATATTAGGGTAGTGCATCATGTGAAGTAGACCTATGTATCTCTTACTTTTATGCATTTGGCAGACGCTTTTTTCCAAAGTGACTTGCTTTGCTATTTTTTTTTAAATTCATGCATTCCGTGGGAATTGAACCCATGACCTTGGTGTTGCTTGCGCCAGCTCTATCTTTTGAGCTACATCAAAACATATTCGCGTAATATCACAAAAGACCCATACAACTGATCTCTGTAAGGACTGAAATAATAACCCAAATAACAAAAATATTAACGTTATTTCTGAACTTCCAGATTTTTTAAAAACTTTTTTTTTTTTTTGGCTATCCGAAAGAAAACATTCCATTTTAGAATTTTGCAAACATTATGGGAATGATACTTCTGAAAGTTTTCTGAACGTTCCGAGACAAGTAGTAACATTTAAAAAAATGTTTCAGAAAAAAAAAAAACATTCCATGAACGATAAATAATGCTGACATTTTGAGAACATTATGAAACACCAGATAACTTTGAACTCGATTGTTTTCTACAGCCTACAGACTGAAATGAATAATAACACGGCTAACAAAAATGTTCAACATTTTGCTAACATTCATATTAAGTTATGAAAACGTTATTTCTGAATGTTTTCTAATTGTTCAAAACGTCCAAGTTTTTAATGCATAAAAAAGTTATTTCCTGGTTATGCGAATGTTAAAGGAACATTGCATTTTATCATTTTGCAAACATTATGGGAACGTTATTTTTGAACATTCTCTGAACATTCCGTTGGACAAAACATTATTAACGACCATATAACTTTGAACTGTTTTCTAAACAGACTGAAATGAACAATAACCCATGCTACTGCAAACATTAAGGGAATATTCAATTTTATCATTTGCAAGCATTATGGGAATGTTACTTTTGAGTGTTCTCTAAACTGAATCAAGTAACATTTAAACCGTTCTGATGTTTTGAGAACATTATTAAAGGCCAGAAAACTTTGAAGGAACGTTCTATTAATGTTACAACGTTAGTCTGAAAACGTTTCCTGTACGCTGAGAAGTAGGTAGTGCATTCAAATAATTAAAGGGATACTCCACCCCAAAATGAAAATTTTGTCATTAATCACTTACCCCCATGTTGTTCCAAACGCATAAAAGCTTCGTTCGTCTTCGGAACACAACTTAAGATGGTTCAACCCTAACATTATGAAGCTACGAGAATACTTTTTGTACGCAAATAAATAAATAAAAAAATAAAAATAACGACTTTATTCAACAATTCGTCTCCTCTGCGTCAGCGCAAACTGCGTATGCTGTTTACGTTTATTTACGAAAACAGCGTATCCGTGAGGTGCGGCTGACACAGAACAGCGTACGCAGTTTATTCCACATCTTAAAACTCATTGATATTTCCATACACCTAATGAAAACAAACCAAGCCGAGATGTTCTGCTGGAACACAAACATACAAATCTCAGCTTTTGTCATTCAAATAAGCAAGCTAACAAATAAACGTAGGCTACTTGTGCCATCAGCTGATCTGTGTGTTTTGTGAAGTGACTTTCTGATGCGCTTTATTTCTCATTTCCAGTCTGCTGGCTGTCATTTATACGGCGCTTTGATGATAAAGTCATTATCTCCTCCTCTATTCAAAGCGCTGTCACACCTCAGCTCAGCGTGAGCCGCAATTAATTTTCTCGGCGCATACGCTTACATTATTTGTCAATTTCCATTCAGAATTGGATATTCCACCAAAGGCTGAGTTTCATTCTAAACGCATTTGATACTCCATCAACAAAGCGCGAAGGGCTGATGTTAAAATGACAAAGTGCGCACCTGCGCGCTCGCGTGACAGCGTGTTATCAGACATTACAGACTGGTGTGATCACTGCTTGTGTTAAATCTGCATGTTTGTCTCTGTAAATTATTCACTACTGTCAGACCCTCAAAGCGGATATCCATCTAATCTAACTTATACTGATATTTGGCATCTCTGCCTAATAAATAAATAAATGCAATTCCCAAACGAGACTTGTGACAGACGCGCAAAGCTCTTTCGGTGCAAGTGCTGCTGTAACATCAGTAAGCATGATATTTTACAAAGTCTAACATGCCAGACATCTCGATCTGCTGTGAAGTGATTTTACGCATTTCCACCGGGTGAATTCAATGACTAATCTAGTTTTCACATTAAACTTGCATGCACGGCAGCTTCAGAATTACTGCAAACTATTCAAACCATATGACTGCTTTTAAAAAATGCATGCCGAGTTGTGTAAGAACAACTCCTGCGTAGGAAAAGCATGAAAGTCGTTTTGGGGGGGATCAAAGGGACCCTGAGAAATAGGCTTTGGAGAAGTTTCTGATATCACATAAACAACAATGTGCACGGCACAACATTCATTTTTAGATGAAAAAGAACAGAGGAATTTGAAAAATAAAAAATGAAAACTTACTTAACGATGATTACTTTCAGGCCTCAGTTTGGACAGCCATTCGCACGCAGCCGCGTTTTGTGTGTTATTTGGACTTGCAGATGCAGGTTCAGGCCACACGGCGGCGCTCACAACCACACATTCTTCAATGGAAATACACTACTTGTGCGTTACATGTACTGCACAGCATGTGAATACTCTCTTTATGCATGTATGCATACCTAAATACTTTTATGAAAATGTGGAGTATACAAACAAAGAACGCTGGGATATACTCAACTTCCATTAGCATTGGGTACATTTAGTCATTTAAACTGGAGCAATATCAAATCTCTTTCTTAACTGTGATTTGAAAGTCACAGATTTCTTTCCACAAAACTGGAATGTGAATTAGCCTATACTTGCCTCAAATTGCAATTAGATGCCACTTTGTAAATTAAACATGCATCCCAGCTAACAGGGAACACTTTCAGAACCTTGGCGAACGTTCTCTCAAAGTTCTGAACAAACATTGTTCCAGTAATGTGAATAGAACATTCAGGCAAAGTTATCTGGTCAATGTTTTGTTGTTGTTTTAATGTTACAACTTGTTTCAGAATTTTCAGAGAACATTCAAAAGTAACTTTCCCATAATGTTGCCAAATGTTGCCAAAATGATCAAATTGAATGTTTCCTAAATATTTGCATAATAATAGGGAAAACGTTTAATTTTAATAACTGGACTTTTATAATGTTCAGAGAACTTATTGGGAATGTTAGTAAAACATTCTTAGAACATATTTTTGTTAGCTGGGAACATTCAGTAGGTAGTATACAGTAAATATAAAACTTGAACAGAAATGAAAACATAGTGTAAGATGCCATTTTCATGCTAGATATATATATTACAGTGTTATTTTAGCATCATTTACAATTTGTTAATATTTTGAATTTGATTAGATTTTTTAAATTTGAGGTTTCACTTTAATTTGAGTTAGTTTTAGTAATTGTGCTGTGTTTTTGTCATTTTATTAGTTTTTATATGTCTATATATACTACTTCAAGGTAAACTAAACAAAAATATAATAAGTTTAAGTATTTTTAAATATTTTTTTTAAGTTGATTAAAATGTTTTAATTTGATTATTTTTTTTGTATTTGATTTAGTTAATTATTTCATTTCAAGAAACAAAAATGTTTTTAATGGTTTTAGCTTTATTTAACTATAATAAATATGCAATATTCATGTTCAAGGTTTTGTTCATAATTAAACTTTATTCTAATCAGTCACATAAAAGTAAAAGATTAAATACGGTTTGATCTAAACATTGCACATCTTGTTTATATCATGAATGATTAATCAGTGCATGTTATTACCCCCCAAAAATGCTGTCTTAATAATTTTCATCATCAAATAAAACTTCATCCACAAACGTTCTTTTCTGACTGATGCTGCTTCGGCTGCTCGGGTTATTGGAGAATGTTAACTGATCTGTCTTAAGCTGCTGCATTGCATAATGCAGACTTTCTAAAATCTTGCCAATATGGAAAACCAGACAAATGCATAAAAGTAAAACAAAGACCCTATAGAAAACCAGATCCTTGTGCGGTTTTGAGCGTTGCTGATGGGAGTGAGTCCTTCAATGGCAGTCATTATGCATTGCTATATTTTGATCAGTCTTTTAAAGCCTTGAAGAAGAGGAAGGCCTCCGCTCAAGTCTTGAATTATTGCTCACATTCAGATATTGTATCCGGAGGCCTCACAGAGCTGCTTTTGCAGCCGTATCATCATTACATTTGGGATTTACAGCTACTGTCAGATAGGAGACACAAGGGTTATGAAGGGCTTATTTTAGAGCACCGTGTCACTCACTGTTTACATCTCTCTCTCTCTCTCTTTCTCTCTCATCCCGCTCCTCCTCTACCTATCATGAACGATGCACACCCCATCCATCTGACTTTATTATAGCGGCTCCTGAATATGCAAAGCTCGTCTCAAATGAGACGCATCTATCTTGTGTCATATTGCCCTGCCTGCTCTCAGAGCTGGAGAACTGAATCTTGGGATATCTGTAGATATTAGACTTTGTCATAAATTGAACTTTTTAATAAAACATTTACAGCGTCTGCTATTTTAAGGCCAACTGTGGAAATATACAGTGAGCTAATTTAGTTTGAACGGGCTGAAACCAGTAAACACAGCCAAGACTGACGTGAAAAAATATATTCAGGTCCACTAGGTGTTATTTGATTATTTTTTGTAGGGACATTATGTGTTGCACATCACATCCAAGTAATTCCACATTTCATTAATAACAATAAAACATTTTGATTACTCAGTTGACTTTAATATTTGATAGAATATATAAATAAAATATATAATTCTTATTAAAATAGGTTTATAATAATATATTATATAAAATGTAATTCTGTAAGACATCCATATAAAACTAAATACTTTTTTAAATACTTTTCTTTAAATATAACATCAACAAAAAAGCTAAATGTCAACAGATATTACAAAACTTAGTCTGTATATTTCTAACAATTTATTGTCACAGATCCGCCCACAGCATCATCCACACCAACCACCTACACCCGTTCGCAATCACCGGAGTACTGATTACCACCTGTCATCACTTACCTGCTCGCTATATCAAGTCACTCACCACAATCCTCGTTGGTTGGTATCAAGGTCGTAAGCCTGGCTCACTTCCCTACTCACCTCTTGGATTGCCTGGATCCTCCGTCCTGTAAGCCTCACCGACCGACCTATCACAAAAGTGTCACTTTGAGTTGGACGAAGTCACTGAGTTAAAGGACCCCTTTGTTTTAAGTTACGTTTTGTTTGAAATCCTTCGGGATCAGTTTATGTTTGTGGGAAGGAAATAAAAGAAGTGTGTTCCCACTAACCCTGTGTTTGCCTCTCCGTCCAAACCTGACAGAATACCAACCCCTCAAAAAGGAGTAATTGGACGTTGTTAAACTGAGATGGAAGACCAAGCTCTTCCAACACCGGACCCATTCACCGAACTAGTTCACGCTCTCCATGAAGCCCTCCAGCCTCCTCCGGCCATCCCATCTCCTTCCGGGTGCCCAATGGCCAAACCTACCCTCAACTCCGGCGATGCGGCCACCTGTAGTGGCTTCTTGCTTCAGTGTTCCCTGTATTTTGAGTTTCAACCTCACCAATTCCTGAACGATCGGGCAAAGATAGCTTTCATCATGTCCCTGCTGTCCGGAAGAGCCCTACAGTGGGCTGAGGCGCTCTGGAATTCACACAGCCCCGTCGTGCGGTCACTGGGTGCCTTCACCGACCATTTCAGTGAAGTGTTCAGCCATACAGCCTCCTCCATCTCCGTTCACGAAGAGCTCTTTCAGTTACGACAAGCCAACATGTCCATCCATGATTACACCGTAAGATTTCGCACTCTAGCCGCCGGCAGTGGGTGGAACGAGACAGCACTTCGCCGCCTATCGACGGGGTCTTGCACCCTCCATAAAACAGCAGATGTCTGTTATTGAAGACTCAGTGGGCTTGGAGGGCTTTCTCCAGAAATCGTTGCACATTTCACAACAGTTAAATGCTTGTCGTTCGGAGACTACCCCAGCAACCACCTCACAAGGATCGGTCCCACTTGTACCGGAACCCATGCAGGTGGACCGGTACCACCTATCTCCGGAGGAACGGGCCCGGAGAACCCACAATCTTTGTATGTACTGCGGCTCGAAGTCACTCCTGGTAGCCTGCCCGTTAGCCCGCGAACTCCACGGTGAGTACGGTCCATCTTCACCCTGATGTTTCCAAGATTCCACATAGTGATGCTCTAATCATTTACCTGAACCGATCCTTTCCAGTTAAAATCCTCATTGACTCCGGAGCCGCCGGAAATTTCATCTCTTCGGCCAGCCTCCTTCAACTCCAACTACCCCGGCTCCGGAGTACTACATCCCACCGGATTTCCACCATACAAGGCAAACCGTTGAGCAAAGGGCTGATGCGCCACCACACTCCAGAGGTCACGCTCCGCGTTGGACACTTTCACGAGGAACAAATCTCCTTTCTTATCTTGGAGGAAGCCATTGTGGATGTGGTGCTGGGTCGTCCCTGGCTCAGAAACATCATCCAGACTTGCATTGGAGTTCGGGAGAAATCCTTCGTTGGAGTGCTTCCTGCTTTGAAAAGTGTCTCCCCAGTCTCCCGGTACCTCGCCAGTCCGTACCATCTCTCCCACTCAACTCCACCACCGTAGAGAGCCCTACCACACTTACCTCGGTCAAGATTCCCAGAGCCTACCTCCCTTACCAAGGCGTGTTCAGCAAAGCGGCCGCTACTGCCTTCCTCCGCACAGACCCTGGGACTGCACCATTGACCTGTTACCCGGGGCCAAACTGCCTAAAGGTCACGTCTATCCCTCTCAATCCCGGAACGCATCGCCATGGAAGAATATGTGAGAGGCGCTACAGCAAGGGTTCATCCGTCCCTCCACATCTCCCGCAGCCTCCAGTTTCTTCTTTGTCGCCAAGAAGGACGGGGGCCTCCGCCCATGTATAGATTACAGAACGCTCAACGCACAAACAGTCAAATTCGCCTATCCCTTACCACTGGTCCCAGCTGCCTTAGAAGAACTTCGTGGGGCCCGAGTTTTCACCAAACTCGACCTCCGCAGCGCCTATAATTTAATCCGAATACGGAAAGGAGATGAATGGAAGACAGCCTTTATCACGCCCACCGGGCACTACGAATATCAGGTTATGCCGTATGGCCTTTCGAACTCTCCATCAATATTTCAGAACTTCATGAACGAGATCTTCCGGGACATGCTCAACCGATTCACCCTCATTTATATCGATGACATCCTGATCTACTCTTCCACCCTCGAGGAGCACCAAGACCATGTTACCCAAGTTCTCCAACGCCTCCGCCAGCATCAACTGTATCTCAAGCTCGAAAAATGTGAATTCCATCAAACAAAGATCCATTTCTTGGGATACATCATCGACGCGGATGGAGTACAAATGGATCCAGCCAAGGTGAAAGCCGTAAAGAATTGGCCACAACCATCTTCTATCAAGGAGCTCCAACGGTTCCTCGGGTTCGCCAACTTCTATCGACGTTTCATAGCCCATTATAGCCATCTGTCAGCTCCTCTAACCTCTCTCCTCCAAGGAAAACCGAAATCCCTTACCTGGACGCCTCAAGCGATGCAAGCCTTCCAAAGGTTAAAGTCCTCCTTTTGCACCGCTCCAACACTCACCCATCCAAACCCCAATCAACGCCGTGGTGGAAGTGGATGCTTCGACGGTGGAATTGGCGCGGTCTTGTCGCAGCCTAAAGGCGAACCTCCAGTGCTTCACCCTGTGCCTACTTCTCCAAGAAGATGTCCCCAGCAGAACAAAACTACGACATCGGAACCGCGAATTACTGGCAATCAAACTAGCACTGGAGGAGTGGCGGCACTGGCTAGAAGGCGCACAACATCCGTTTGAAGTGATTACTGACCACAAAACCTCCAGTACCTTCGAAGCCAAGCGCCTAAACCCCGACAAGCCCGCTGGGCCCTTTTCTTCACTCGATTCAAATTCACTATCACCTATCGTCCCGGCCACAAGAACCTCAAGGCCGATGCTCTGTCCCGTCTGCACCAGCCCGACCCATCACCCGAACATCCAGAACCAGTCCTGCCACCCAAAATATTCGCTTGCCCCATCATATGGAAGGTGGATGACCAGATCCGTGCTGCCACTCAATCTGAGCCTGCTCCGCCGGGAGTTCCAGAGGAAGCTGTACATACCAGCCACCTTCCGTCTCCCCTTCTGGACTCTCTACACACGCCTCCGGGATCCGCCACCCGGCCACAACGCACTCTCTCGCTCCTTCGAACAAGTACTGGTGGCCCAACATGAACCAGGGCGTTGCCCGTTCGTCCGAGGCTGTGCCGTCTGTGCCATCACCTCGACCCCCGTCACTTGCCCGAGGAAAACTGGTCCCCTGCCGATCCCACGCCGGCCCTGGTCCCATATCGGAGTTGACTTTGCCACAGACCTACCACCCTCCAACGGATCTACCACCATTCTCGCTATGCGGTCGACCGGTTCTCTAAGGCCTGCAAATTGATCCCCACGAGGATTACCCACAGCCCTCGAAACTGCGGAAGCTCTCTTCCAACATGTCTTCCGGAACTTTGGCCTGCCCGAAGATATTGTCTCCGACCGAGGGCCTCAGTTCACTTCCAGGGTCTGGCGTAGTTTCTTCCGGCTACTGGGAGTCTCTGTCAGTCTGTCCTCCGGGTATCACCCACAGACCAACGGCCAAACGGAACGGAAAATCCAGGAGATTGGGCGCTACCTGCGCGCCTATTGCCATCGTCACCAGGACCACTGGAGCAAGTACCTACCCTGGGCCGAGTACGCCCAAAACTCACTGCGGCAAGAAACTACCGGTCTCACCCCATTTCAATGCTTGTTAGGATTTCAACCTCCGCTCTTCCCCTGGACCGGAGAGCCTTCCGAAGTCCCGGCGGTTGACTTCTGGTTTCGAGAGAGCGAAAGAGTGTGGGACACGGCGCATGTCCATCTCCAGCGGGCAGTACGGAGGCACAAAGACATGCAGATACCCATCGCGCCGCCACGCCCCTATACCGTCCGGCGACCGAGTCTGGCTCTCCACTCGGGATATTCGCCTCCGTCTGCCCTGCAAGAAGCTAAGCCCTCGCTATGTCGGTCCCTTCCCTATAATAAGACGGATAAACGAAGTCACCTACGAGCTCCAGCTCCCAGCAACTTACCGCATTTCACCTACCTTCCATGTATCCCTATTAAAACCGTTCACTAATCCCGTTCTCCCTCCTTCCGCAGAGCACGAAGTACCTCCTCCTCCCGAGGCCGACCCCAGTGGGACCATCTACAGAGTCGAAGAAATCCTAGACTCCCGTCGACGGGGCGGCCGACTCCAATACCTGGTGGATTGGGAGGATTCGGCCCAAGAGAGATCATGGGTAAACCGAGAGGATGTACTGGACCCTCGCTTCTTTCCGACTTCCACGGTCGTGCCCGACCGCCCTGCCCCAAGAGGACGTGGTCGCCCTCGCCGTCGGTCCCGGGCGCCAGGAGACGCCCGTGGGGGAGGGGGTACTGTCACAGATCCGCCCACAGCATCATCCACACCAACCACCTACACCCGTTCGCAATCACCGGAGTACTGATTACCACCTGTCATCACTTACCTGCTCGCTATATCAAGTCACTCACCACAATCCTGCGTTGGTTGGTATCAAGGTCGTAAGCCTGGCTCACTTCCCTACTCACCTCTTGGATTGCCTGGATCCTCCGTCCTGTAAGCCTCACCGACCGACCTATCACAAAAGTGTCACTTTGAGTTGGACGAAGTCACTGAGTTAAAGGACCCCTTTGTTTTAAGTTACGTTTTGTTTGAAATCCTTCGGGATCAGTTTATGTTTGTGGGAAGGAAATAAAAGAAGTGTGTTCCCACTAACCCTGTGTTTGCCTCTCCGTCCAAACCTGACATTTATCAAGAACATGTTCGATTTATATTTTACCACATAATGTAATGAAAAAAATATATACATACATACTACATGCTAAAAAATGGTTTTAAGTCCGTTATTTCTGTCTTTTGCTGTAGTGTGTCAGTAGGAAATATCAGTTTGCATTTCCAAAAATTTATTTAGCCATTAATTGTAATAATCCAGTGAGATTTCTGTCTGACACACTGATCTGATCATCATCAGTCTGTCTGGAATGACACGAAGAACCAGAACAAACTCAGACAGACTAAATCCAGAAGAACTGTGGCAACGTCTCCAAGACGCTTCAAGAAACCTTCCTGCAAAGCTACAGTACTGTTAAAAGTTTAGGCACTTGTGTAAAAATGCTGTAAAATGAGGATGCTGTCAAAAATAATGTCATAAATAGATTTTCTTTATCAATTAACTAAATTAAATCAACATTTGGATCCTTTGTGTTTAAAGCAGCTTTTGCCCTCGGTGCACTTCTTCTCAGGAAGCTTTGGTTTCTTGAGGCATCTTGGAGACGTATATTTCTTCAAACTATAAAAGTATATAATAATAAATAAAACATATAAAATAACTAAATATATATATATATATATATATATAGTTAACAATATGTCATACTAATCTACTGTATACAGTGTAGATGGATTAAAGCTTTTTCTATATAAAGGCCAGTATGACTGTCGTGTGCTAATGAGGCATTACAGCCAGTGATGTATGGTCTACAGAAGACTAAACATGACCACATCACACCAGAGACCTCAGAGACTCATATGTGAGCCATATCTGTACTGTTTGTCATGATTTGTCATGATCGGTGAGTATTTTTATCTCGGAGCGTGTGGGCAGGTTTGGTGCATCTGGCTGCACTGGGCCTTTCTTTTGTTCAGATGAGCGTTTGATGTGATGTCCTGTGACTGACGATGTGAAAAGAGCCCTTGGCACTGAGCTTGTAGGCATTAGCACATGTGTTTCCCTCAGACAGCCGTTGATGAATATTTCAGCCAGTAGGAAGTCACAGCCTGTCCCAAACTCACTCTTTACAGAACACTTTCTTAAACGCTCTGGATCATCTCTCTGCTTCGGATTATAAACGTCAGAACACAAAACGTCCGCCTCAACCAATGGCATGAGTTTGGGGCGGAGCTACATGACTGGCAAACCTGTTTGGAAATAGTCATTATTTTTGTAGCACAAATGTATAGAAGCTGGTTTCTGCCACAAGGATAAAAACATTAAAAAGGTGTTTTATCTCACAATTTAAAAAATAAAAATTTCCCCAACATTTTTTCCAACATTTTTAATAAACTCGGAATTGTGAGATATTAATTTGGAATTGTGAGATATGAACTCAAAATTATGAGATATAAAATCAGAATTGTGAGATATAAACAGATCTGTGCTATATAATCTCAGAAGTGTGAGATATCAACAGAACTGTGAGATATAAATGGAATTGTGAGATATGAACTCGGAATTGTGAGATATAAACAAATATGTGAGATATAAACAGAATTGTGAGATACAAAAATTTAGAATTGAGAAAAAAATAGGAAAAGCAAGATTAAAACTCAAGTGAGATATAAACAGAATTGCAAGAAAAATGTCAGACTTTTGAGACAAAGTCAGAATTACCTTTTGTATTTTTTATTCGATGGTGGAAAAAAAGCGAATTGTGAGATATAACTGAGTAATTGCGAGAAAAAAGTCTGAATTCTGAGTTGAAATCACACAATTCTGTGTTTATATTTTGCAATTCCGACTTTTTTCAGAATTACGAGAAACAAATTTCAAATTGTGAGATACAAACACGAAATTGCAAAAAAGTCATAATTGTGAAATATGAATATGAACTTGCAATTACAAGAAAAAAGTCAGAATTGTGAGATAAAAAGTTGCAATTACACTTATGTTTTATTCTGCATGGGGTGGGAAAAATTTTGCATTCAGAAGGGGAAAAAAAAAACAATTGCAAGATTTAAACTCAGAATTCAGAGTAAAAAGTCAGATTCGTGAGAAACAAATCACAATTACTGCATTCACACTCATTAAAACATTAAAAACTGATTCAGTTTATCTTAGGTATCACAAGGTCTGTCGGTTACTATGGAAGGTATAACAGAGGTTTCTCCATTCTCGATCCATATCATGATTGGTTTGGATTTAAATGCAGGGGTCTATGTCCAATATCCTGATTTATCATGACCACCAAGGCCAATTATTTATGTTTCCCTCTCTCAAGAAACTGGAGGATAAGCGCAATTTAGAGAGATGATGATCATCTTTAATCCAGCATAATCCTGTATTAAACTCCACATGGAAATGCACAGAGATCAGCCAACATATGCTGATTACGGCGGAAGGACTTAAGAAACAAGCCCTGATGTCTAGACCATGACTATTTGACTGGGCCCTAAAAACAGAAAAATCAATACAGATCCCAGGGACTCGTAATGGTCCAATTACTGCTTGTAGGTTTGTCAATGCCGAGTCTCTGAGGACAGTTGCTAAAGGCCACTTGCATGCGTTTATTAGTGTACCGTTCTGAATCTATACATGCTTAATATAAGCAGATCTAATGGCTTATACCTGTGCGCTATACATAAGGCATATACAGTTAGTTTCTGAGTGCAATTCTGATTAAACTTTATTGATTATTAATTAAATTAACGTTATCCACAATAAGTCATAAAGGTGAAAAGTGCATATACAGGTGCTGGTCATATAATTAGAATATCATCAAAAAGTTGATTCATTTCACTAATTCCATTCAAAAAGTGAAACTTGTATATTATATTCATTCATTACACACAGACTGATATATTTCAAATGTTTATTTCTTTTTATTTTGATGATTAGCGCTTACAGCTCATGAAAGTCAAAAATCAGTATCTCAAAATATTAGAATATTACTTAAGACCAATACAAAGAAAGGATTTTTAGAAATCTTGGCCAACTGAAAAGTATGAACATGAAAAGTATGAGCATGTACAGCACTCAATACTTAGTTGGGGCTCCTTTTGCCTGAATTACTGCAGCAATGCGGCGTGACATGGAGTCGATCAGTCTGTGGCACTGCTCAGGTGTTATGAGAGCCCAGGTTGCTCTGATAGTGGCCTTCAGCTCTTCTGCATTGTTGGGTCTGGTGTCTCTCATCTTCCTCTTGACAATACCCCACAGATTCTCTATGGGGTTCAGGTCAGGTGAGTTTGCTGGCCAATCAAGCACAGTAAAACCATGGTCATTGAACCAGCTTTTGGTACCTTTGGCAGTGTGGGCAGGTGCCAAGTCCTGCTGGAAAATGAAATCAGCATCTCCATAAAGCTTGTCAACAGAAGGAAGCATGAAGTGCTCTAAAATTTCCTGGTAGATGGCTGCGTTGACTGTGGACTTCAGAAAACACAGTGGACCAACACCAGCAGATGACATGGCAGCCCAAATCATCACTGACTGTGGAAACTTCACACTGGACTTCAAGCAACATGGATTCTGTGCCTCTCCACTCTTCCTCCAGACTCTGGGACCTTGATTTCCAAATGAAATGTAAAATTTACTTTCATCTGAAAAGAGGACTTTGGACCACTGAGCAACAGTCCAGTTCTTTTCTCCACAGCCCAGTTAAGATGCTTCTGGCGTTGTCTCTGGTTCAGAAGTGGCTTGGTAGCCCTTTTCCTGAAGACGCCTGAGCGTGGTGACTCTTGATGCACTGACTCCAGCTTCAGTTCTCTCCTTGTGAAGCTCTCCCAAGTGTTTGAATCGGCTTTGCTTGACTGTATTCTCAAGCTTGCGGTCATCCCTGTTGCTTGTGCACCTTTTCCTACCCAAATTCTTCCTTCCAGTCAACTTTGCATTTAATATGCTTTGATACAGCACTCTGTAAACAGCCACACCTTTCAGTAATGACCTTCTGTGACTTACCCTCTTTGTGGAGGGTGTCAATGTTCATCTTCTGGATCATTGCCAAGTCAGCAGTCTTCTCCATTATTGTGGTTTCAAAGAACAAGAGATACCCAGAATTTATACTGTAGGGATGGTCATTTATTCAAACTCAAATGTAAATATTCTAATATTTTGAGATACTGATTTTTGACTTTCATGAGCTGTAAGCTCTAATCATCAAAATTAAAAGAAATAAACATTTGAAATATATCAGTCTGTGTGTAATGAATGAATATAATATACAAGTTTCACTTTTTGAATGGAATTAGTGAAATAAAACAACTTTTTGATGATATTCTAATTATATGACCAGCACCTGTATTTATATAATAAATATAGTAATTTTATAATTGTTATCATGCTTGAATCATACTGTAAACAAACGTAGTTGATGGTCTAAGTGGGACAAACAAATTCGTTACCTGCCGTTACTTTACCAGGGGACATTATAGAATGGCTGAAAGTCAATGTAATATTCATTATATAATGTCTGAACTAATGCCATTTAAATTCTTAGCAACTTCATTACTCATTTGTGGTCAGGCATTGCTCCACATTAGACCCTTGATTACCTCCCATCCTTCATCAGCTTTGCTTTCCATCCGGCCTCTGGATGAAAAATGTGTTAATATCGAAAGACATAAATCAAGGCTCATTGAGCAGATTCCCACCTCCGTCCGGAAAGTTTTCAAACAGGTTCACTGGAGTGCAGAGAGAGAGAGAGAGAGACTGCAGTGACTAAAAATCATACTTATTTATTAGACGTGTTTACAAGCAATAAAAACATTGTTTTCAGAACAGCCAATATTTACAAATAATTCTAATATTTACATTTTTTCGATGGTACACTCTTATAAATAAATGTATATATGGTTCCATGAAGAACCTTTAACATTCATGCAACCTATCATGCTTATATATATATAGACAGAGAGAGAGTGAGAGAGAGAGAATTAATATATTAATAGTTTTATACATGTATATTAACCAGGCATCAAATAATTATAATATTTTTGCAAAAATGTTGATTATATCTATAGATATAGATAGACATGCGTATGAAAAAAAATTCCATAAAAGGTTCTTTATAGTAGAAAAAGGTTCTTTAGATAAGTAAAATGTTCTTCACACAAACATGTTCTTTCAAGAACACTGAAAGGTTCTTTGTGGAATGAAAATGGTTTTTCTATGGCATCGCTGTGAAACCCTCTTTTGCAGCGTTTACTTTTTAGAGTGTATCTAGCACATTATCATGACCTTGGTTTATGCAGCATGTTATTATACACATACCAAATCTTCTCTGTGATTTTATTAATGTTTTAGGCATCACAAAAGAACATTACATGAAATACACTACACTATATTGTCGGCATTTTAGTGCTGTTTAATCATGGCTGCATTTATGTGATAAAGTAGGCTTTTCTGATCATGCAAGCAATACATCGCAAATCTTAAACTTATGAGCTTCATTACCACAAACATAAAACTCTGTTTGAATCATTCATGGAGGTCTAAATCCATTACATTTTTCACAAAATGTAGCGTGCACACAGAGCTGTAATATTGTTTAATAATTTCACTGTCTTCAAGCAACTAGGCTAATCATTCAGTCTGTTGCATGGAAGTCCGACTGGGTCAGAGATGGGACGCCTGGCTGTGTGAATCGTAAATTTAATAACGGAGCTCTAAGAGGCTTCTTTTAAGGCCATTAGTCAAAGGTAGGGACACTATCAGCAGGGTTGATTACAATACTGCTGAATATTCTCAAGGGGACCTGCTGTTCATTCATATTCCACCGTTTAAACAGCACATTCATCAATTACTGTAGCGCCAGCGGCAGAATGCACATCCCAAATACACACGACTCCTCGAACACAATGTCTATAAACGGTCTCTGCAGGCCGAGAGTTACCTGTAGCCTATGCTGGTTTTAAATGACCACTAAATGGCTCTCTTCTGCTCAGATGCATCATTCTGCTGTCAAATATGATGCTAAACTGTACATGCAATGACTGCCCTATATACCTGTGCTAGTTTTATGTTTCATATTGTGAAATGGAACACAAAACTGTATTTACAGCAAGTGCACTACAATGTAAGCCAGCTAAGCCAGCTATTTTACATATATATGTATTGAAACTGAATATTGAAACTCCCCACATTTTTAAAGGGGTCATGATATGAGAAATCAAATTTGCCTTGATCGTTTGGTATATACAACCCGGATTCCGGAAATGTTGGGACGTTTTTTATATTTGAATAAAATGAAAAGTAAAAGACTTTCACGTCACATGAGCCAATATTTTATTCATAATAGAACATAGAGAACATAACAAATGTTTAAACTGAGAAATTTTACACTTTTATCCACTAAATGAGCTCATTTCAAATTTGATGCCTGCTACAGGTCTCAAAAATGTTGGCACGGGGGCAACAAAGGGCTGAAAAAGCAAGACATTTTTAAAAGATTCAGCTGGGAGAACATCTAGCAACTAATTAAGTTAATTGACATCAGGTCTGTAACATGATTAGCTATAAAAGGGATGTCTTAGAGAAGCAGAGTCTCTCAGAAGTAAAGATGGGCAGAGGCTCTCCAATCGGTGAAAGAGTGCGTAAAAAGATTGTGGAATACTTTAAAAACAATGGTCCTCAACGTCAAATTGCAATGGCTTTGCAAATCTCATCATCTACAGTGCATAACATCATCAGAAGATTCAGAGAAACTGGAGAAATCTCTGTGCGAAAGGGACAAGGCCGAAGACCTTTGTTGGATACCCGTGGTCTTCGGGCCCTCAGACGACACTGCATTTCTGTTTGTTGAAAGATGAAGTGGAACTAGATCTGACTGCAGCTGAATCACAAACAGTAAGTAAATGATTTCATAATGCTTTGTTTGGAAATGACCATTTTATTTTGATTATGTTGTCAAAACACTCACATGCAATAGCGAGGGGGCGTTGATACTGTTTCTATGCAATAACGTTAGCCAATCATAACAGTGGCCGATTCCTGACAAGCCTTAAAGGACCCACCCCTTAAAACAGGTTGTTTTAGAGAGAGGGTCAGAATGAGGGTTGAAAATAATCATTTTTCCACATATTTATTTATTTATTTTTTTGTACAAAAAATGTTAACATTAAGTAAACCTCAAGGAACATACTAATTTAATAAAAAATCCATGACACTATCCCTTTAAGGAGACAGAGAGAACACCAGCACAGCTATTTAAAAATAATATGCGGGGAGTCTGGGGACAATAATTTTCGTTATTTATCCCGTTTTCTTAATGTTTTGTATGAGGGACATCTAGTTGTATTATATCACATCACATACTGTATAGCACCCTTAAAAGTATGGCGATAAAAGGCTCATGTAGGCAGGGATGGGCAGTATTTCTGATAAATGTATTTAAAATACTATTTTGTATTTAAATACCTTTGAAAAAAATCTAATGTATTTTGTATTTAAATACACTGAAGCTTAGTATTTTTTTATTTTCAAAATACATAAAATACTTTTTGCCAGTCAACCTCTTTATTATGCAGTTGATTTTCTGTGTCAGCTAGTTCAGACATGCCACTTTCATATGAGCTGCAGCTGTACAAGTCCATCTAGATTTGGGTGAGTGAATTTTCATGATTCCTGTAAGGAAATAAGGAATAATGCTGCCTTCATGTGCAGAAATATCCTACTTCCCACTTCTGAAGTTGTGATTACGAGCTTGTCACGTTCAAGTGCTTTGCTGTCGGAAAGAATCATGGAGGACCCCGTGTTTCTTGGGGAATTTTTATTAAAGCCAAAATCTTTTGAAGATATTTTATTTTGAGTAAAATGTCCCATTCATTGACAACCATTTAAACATTCACAGTGCCATTTACTTTGTCAGCTTGACAATTCTGGATTTTCTGTCAAATACATGCTTTTTTTGCGGTGTATAAAGCATACAAAATGCTTGAAATAGTTATTGCAGTTCTGTATGCATTATATCAAAATGAGGTGATAATGCTTGTCGCAGCAGCAACTGTTTTCCCCATGTTTAAAGTTTATGACCTGCACAACTCAAAAATGTTGGGTATCAAAATGATCTATTTCCTAGCAAAAGGGGATAATAACCGTTTTAATAATTATCACTAGCTCTGGACATTAGAGCCAGTCAGGCTTGATAATTTGTTTGTTTTATTTTGGTCAAATTTTGGTTTTATCAACTAGCTTGTCGGTTGTATTTATTAAACTTTAAGCATTACTGCTTGCTATGGTGGATAAAGTTTTAGTGGGCAGGACTTATTGACCCGTTAGGGAGATTAAAAACATGAATAATAAAGTGAGAGATGAGTTAATAAAAGTGCAGTATGCTGTGAAAGAGAACTCAAGAATTCAGTAGGCCTACTCGCATTCTGAAAGCCAGCTTACCGTGTGCGCGCCTCGAGACAAACTATATATAACAGTAATGATAAAGATATAGGGTCCCACTTTACATTAAGTGGCATAACTTTAATCACATAACTGCAGCAGCACATGCTTAGGATTCGCTAATAAAGTTGTCTTTATAATTATCATTCTTGGTGCGAACAAGCCTTAATAGTGGTACTTCGCTGGATGGCCAGTTTTCAAATGTATTTTATGTATTTTCAAAATACAAAATACTGTATTTGTATTTAAATACATTTTTGCTGGTAGTATTTTGTATTTTTATTTTAAATACATTTTCATGTATTTATGCACACAAATCACTGACACATGCTCTGTTGTCTGCGCGCGGACATGAAAAAAACTATTAGCGGACTGTATTGATGATGAAAATAATGCGACAAGTTACACTTTCAACTTAACACTTCATTTTTGGATATTATAGTATGATAATAGTGTTACAAAATAGCCTTCTATAATTCATCTGATTATTTTATTATTTAAGAATATTATATAGATTATATAAGTTTTCTAATAAAAAGCTTCTTTTCTCAGTAGTCTTTAAAGAAATGGAGAATTATCTCTCTACTATTCAAACTATTGTTCAAATTGTTCAGTTATTCTCTGTATATAATGTACACACACACACACACACACACACACACACACACACACACACACACACATACATATATATATATTGTTGTAATGTTTTGTTGTTCAAATCATTAAAAAAACAAAACAACTTACAGCTTAACAATTAAACATTGCATGTTATCCATGCAGTTTTATCCATTCTTTTAGTTTGTGTCATGATAAGCTAAAATAAACCTGAATATTTTTTACCTGCTAAAATTGTGCCAGATTACTTTTGGCTCGTCCATAACATTGAAAATGGAAGGTCAAATCAAGAGTATTGCATTGTGGGATACAGCAAGGCATGTAGTAAGCTCTGTTGTACACTGAACATTTTTGGCAAATGTAACAGGTCATCCGCGCATTCTCTGCACACAGAATATTCAGTCTATTGCAGCAGTGGTAAGAGTAGCCTATGCTGATTCTGAACATAACCAGAGTTTGCATGGAATTACATTGATAATGTATAATCACAAATTCATCCACACTGTCAAAAAATGTAAAAATGTTACAGTAAAAACATGTGCCTATTTTTTCCATATACAGTACATAACTGCAATTGGTTTAACGTTGCAATAAATGCAATTTCTCTAAAAAATCCGGTTGAATGCTTGATTTTTGCAAGCGAAAACTATGAATTATTGTACAATTTATGATGGAAAACAGTAAAAGGACACTCCCAGATTCTTTTCTTTGGTGTTTTGTGTTATATTTTATGAGACTTATTAAATGTTGATTGCATTATTTTAATGTTGGTGTGTAACCAACAATCAGCTGTTTGGACTCTCATTCTGACGGCACCCATTCACTGCAGAGGATCCATCTGTGAGCAAGTGATGTAATGCAAAATTTCTCCACATCTGTTCTGATGAAGAAACAAACTCATCTACATTTCAGATGACCTGAGGGTACGTAAATGTTTAGCGGATTTTTATTTTCGGGTGAAATATCCCTTTAAGGAGAACTATGACGCTGTTAAACTCCTTCTGACTCGAGTGCTAAACCAGCACATGGTCTGCTGGACACCTGTCTATCTCTCTAACACACTTTCCCTCACTCCTTCTTAAAAGTTACAGACACACATTCTCTCACATGCTCGCTGTTTCTCTCTGTGGTGGTCAGTCATTGTCTCGTGTCTTCATTAGTATGCTGGGAGCTTGTCTCTATGATGGGTGGTGACTTGGTTGGATGCACTCTCTCTGTCTCTGGTAAATGAGTATAATTATTTTCAGAGCTGCGGGCGACTCATGCATGTTTTATCCCTCCATCTGGACTGCGTGCGCCGCACCGCACAATGGTGATAAAAGATGTTTCTCGTCCCCACATCAAGGATGCGTGTGCATGGACGCGGCCGGGCCCCTGAAGTGGTGGAACGGAACGGGACGGGGGGTGAGGCTTCACACATCCTGTGCAAATCGCAATGCATCTCTCTCGGCATGACAAACAGCGACACGTCTCTCCGGCACGGATTTGGGCCCCCGCGTTCAGCCGCTCTTAACAGGAACTAGTGATCTGTGAAGTGACAAATGAACTCTGAAGCACTTTTGGTCTGGCAGAGATTGTGCATGAAAAAAAAAAAAAAACAGTGGGAGGAAATGCTCTTTTGTCTTCACGTGGCTTCATTTGGTTCTTTGTTAAAGGGATAGCCCACCCAAAAATGAAAATTATTTTGTGTTCCACTTATGAAAGAAATGCATAAAGTAAATTATGATTTTTGGGTGAACTACTTTTAAGGGGAGGAAATGAAGGGTTATTTCATAAAAATGAAACTTTGACAAATCAAAATGCACAAAAACAAATTTCGCGTCTTTATCGGTTTAAGTTGTAAAATATGCAAATTAGGCCCAATCTTAATAATATATGCACACATTAGCATATTAGAACAAAGGTGATACAGACTGTAGAGAAGAAGTCACAACTTTTTAGTTTAAACATGATTATTAACACAGTGGTTGCAATTGTCAGATTCCTTTTGTCAAAAAGTTGTTTAAAAATTAAATATATTTGATAAAGCACCCTTTTAAAAGATAAAATCCCCCATAAAATGATTAATTTTTTTTTTTTAAATATGAAATATTAACAAACAAACAAACAATAAATAAATAAATGCAAAATTGTAGGTCTATTGATTCATTAAGTCAAGCATTTGCTCGTTTAAATAAAGGCAAATTTTGAATAAAGTACTAGAAAATTAAGTTTTTATACATTTTGTAAGCGATTATTTTAGATTTAAAAAAAAAAAAAAGTTTGATTAGATAGAATATGCACATTTTTTATTATTCAACCTTCATTTATGTCTAACACCACAAAATGTGTGTTGGATGTGTGTTTTTTTGTGCCTGATTATGTGGAATGGCCTCACTTTCTCTCTCGGGCTCAATTTACAGGCGCACATACACAACAAAAGACATTACACAGATGGCACATACATGGAGTTCCATTTGCATACCAAAACTCTCTAAATGTCAACAGGGAGATATGCGGTCATATGCTGCGCAGTATCTCTTCTAGCCAACACGCAGACATGCGCTTCATGTGCATACTAACATACCAGTACAGCTGTTCTGCTGCATGTGGATATGAAACAACTCCACACAGAGGAGGATTTCAGCTGGTCATTTATCTGAACGTCTCAGAGACAAATGGCCTTTCACAGTCACACAGCCTTTGGTTTAGACAGTCAAGGACACGGGTTCTCACTGATGTAAAGTACAGGGAAAACAATTACCTTCACAAATAATGAGAATTCTGTCATCGCCGTCTCTCCCTTGTGTCGTTTCTGCAAAGAAAGTGAATGATAAGTGATAAGTCTACGTTTTGCCATTTAGCAAATACTTGATTCTGATTGGTCAGTCATGCCATCCAGTGGTCCGATATCGGCGTCATCCATAGCATCCGCGACATCAATGGAACCTCTTTTAGAAATAGAAATGCTTCAATCAAATTCAAAATTGGTGGCATCTTGCGTTTCAATTGTCAATTGTAGTAAAAATTACCTTAAAGTACCTAATATATTACTTTAATATTGTTGCAGGTTGTTTTCATTGCTACTAAAGTAAAATAACTGAACATAAACATAGGAGCCTGAGAAAAATGCTCATTTTAGATGAAATTTTCACTGCTTTAGGATTAACAGAACTTTGGATAGTTTCCATATACTTATCTAGATCAACTCTGAATAACGAAAATAGAGATTTAGAGCCAGTCAATTTTTATGTATGTGAAATTTAGCTAGCAGGAAACACAAATTAACTAATTAATATTTTCCTACACTCTAAAAACATTGCGTACCCAATATCTGGGTTAAACATGTTGGATCACTTGTTGGGTTATTTTTAATGTTTATTGGGTTATTTCTATAGCAATGCAACTTTTAAATTTCAACGGTCAATTGGTGCAACCGAGACAGAAGATACGGTGGTAAATAAGTTTCATGTTGAGGTATAAGATGCATGAACCGGTGCCGCTGATATTGAATCTAGTGGCAAGTTTCAATATGCATGTGTCACATTGTGATATTGCTTGATTCTGTTTAGTTTGGGGAAATAAAAGTCACCAATTACTCTCTCAAACATCTTCAGAGAGTGTCATGCTGTGATGTTTTAGCATTTTAGCTTTCCAAGCTTCGGATGAGGCCGGGGCCGTTTATGTATGCGTGTTCGGTAAAGAGAGCATGTTTGAGGTTATATTAGCCTGATGTGAAATTAGTATACATTATGTGTCATATCCCTCATTGCCTCTGTAAATTGGATTCTGTTGAATGGTGGCGCACGGCCGCGCTGTTGCCTCCCTTCCCTCTCATTTCTCCGTCTCTCCGCAGCCATTTGCCCAGGATGAAAGTGATCTGCAGCAAATTTGTGTATAATATATTATAATGACATGGCTAGAGGTGCTTCCACGACTTCCAACGGCGCCCCCTGGAAATAAGCTAATATGGAATTCTGCTTGTCTGCATAAAATAAAAGAGTTTAAAGATTGTGCCGGCAGAAAGAGGGTATTGACTTACTGTATGGCTTGAACACAAAGAAAGGTCGCATGGATTACAGAGCGGCTCAGTGAAACGCAGATGCTGACACACACACACACACGTGGCTGTGTGCGCAAAATCATTCTTGCCCAAAAACTGCACAAGCACATCTCTAAAGAATGTTTTAAGGGAACAAATCACGCTCGTTTGCTTCCATGCACTGGCTGAGGTCTGCCTTTTGTGAAATGTGACTGCTTTGATGGCTTTTTCCTGCATTCAGGCCACATCTTTTTAGATCCTTACATTCAAATTCAAATTGCAGTTTAAAAGACATTCTAAATTCAGTTCTGATTTTAAAGTACATGACCTGCATGCTGCCATCTTGAGTTTAGTCTGAGCCAATCATCTGTGGCTAATCACTCTGGCACCGCCCATATCAAAATGATGCTGCATAGTGAAATGCAATGAAATAAAGCTAAAAAGAAGAATTATATTATATGTTACATGTTCATGTATTACAATATATAATACAGCTATGGCACCAGCCATAGTATAAAGGATGTTGTTACATAAACAATATTATTTTGTGGGCACAACATATTATCACGTTCTCATGTTGAGTTGACCTGGACTCGACAAAACCTAAAATGAACATAGAATTGCAGATGCTATATATAAAAAAATTAACACGTAATCCAAAGTATAACTTCAGCAAAAGAATTGCTGTACTATGTGGCCCATTTAACTAAAAAAAATGTGATTCGAGCAACATGTGAGGAAGTCACAGTATTTTCACTTTTGGCTAAACTAGTCCCATAAAAACCAGAAAGAAATGAATGAAATACTAAATTCTATAGGCATGACATTTCAAACTATATGGTGCATAAACCTGGACAGCATTCTCATTCATGTCAAACTAAATGAAAATACAATATGGACTTAAATACAAGCAGTAGGTTTGGTGCTAGGTTTGCTCTCCACTTTTGTCCTGTTTTCACCAAAAAGTTTTTTTTTGCTGCAACTGTATGCTTTATTATATAATAGTATGACAGTCCATGCATGTATGTATGATAGTAATAGTATGGTCCATGTAATGGAAAATATCATATATGCAATTTGAGCAGCATGCAGGCAAGTCAACGAACCCAGTATTTTGTTCCTCTAAACGTGGCATCAGGAGCTTCTGTACTGCATGTGTTTTTATATTCAGGTGATACAGCGTCTGTATCTCCCGACCCCAGGTGCCTTTGTTCCACGTCAGACGCGGTGTGATTTATCCCTCCGTCTGATTGAACATGCTCTTGTTTTTGTAATGATAACCATCTCAACCGTTTGTAGCCGCCCAATGAAAGTGACAGATTATTTGTGGCTGCTCCAGCAGCGGCCCAACCTTCCCTTAATTGGCACCCGAGCTCGATTCTGCCTCAGCGCCGCAATGATGGTATGGGTAAGTGCTACACTCCTGCAGGCGCTCGACTACTTAAGCATTCCCAATCGGAGTCAGACCTTTCATGGCAAACACACACACACACAGGAAGTTTCGCTGTCATTCTGCGCGGAATGTGGCACGCATGCATGCAGTCTGTTTCATCGAGCCTATTTGGCGAGAAAAAAAACGCACGCGCACACACACTTTATCAGCATTTGTGCCTTGGTCTCCATGGCAACTGTATAATGGATTTGCCCTAATTCAATCCCAGAAGCGATTCCGAAGCATATATAGTGGGGGTGAAAGGCTGGTGCCTGGATTCTCTTGAAGTCGGGACTGACACGTCAAGAGGCGAGTCAAACGCTGCGATAACAGATAGAACACAAGAGGCGCGAAAATATTCACAGTAAGCCATCACACGCTCTCCCTTTCTCTGTTCTTGCGCTTTTTCTCTTCCTTCTCTCCAGCCCATCCCCCTCTGTTTGCTCGCTCTGACATTCACAATCCAGGACCCCATTGGATTTCACTCCCACCCCTAGATTTGTGCTTTATTGCGATGCTCTCCTTGAAATAGAATGGGAATTATAGCCAGGGTCAGAAGCGTTTCAGTGTAATAAAGTGCAGAATGAGTGCCGAAGAAAGAGTGAATCTGAAGTGACGCTCTCACGAATTCCAGGTATGTGAGACTCTTCAGCAAATGAATACTCTTGGAAGCCATTATGATGAGGGACACAATATAGCTAGAATCGGCGGGTGGTGATGGAGAGATGCTGGGATGAGGACAGCCTGCCTCTTCAGTTCATCTGCTTGGTGACCTTCTGCTGAGGTGTCCTGTCTGAAAGACATGGACGGTTTTCTGACGCTTCTGCTTCTTGTGGGTCAAGTCATGAAGGGAATGCAATGAATTTACTAGTTTTGATTCATTTAGAAAATCATTTTAGGTACTAGAACACCCATAAGAATCAAATAGCAACACCCTCATATGCTGAATTGTGTTCATAAGATATTAAATAAAATTAGTTGCATAAAACCTTACATACAACATTCAGCTGCTTCACAGGTCTGAATATGAAAAAAAAACATTAAAACAAACTTAATTCTAAATTAAAAAGAAATAAATTGTAATGTTTTAAGAATAATGATGACTATTTTAATTTCCAAGTTCAAACTGAGCTATTTGTTAGAAAACACCATGCAATGCTTCTCTGTTTTTTTTGTTGTTGTTGTTTTTTAAAGATTAGTTTACTCTCTAAAATACAATAAAATAATCAAAATCACTATCATTATGATTAGTATCACAACCTGTAGTAGAAATAGCCTTTTGGTTGATGTAGGAGACCATCCATTAGAAACAATTTAATCAGTGCATTATTTTAATCAGCATTATTTTAGTATTAATATTTTAATTTTCAGTTTAGTTTTAGTAATTTTTTATAATTTCTGTTAGTTCTTGTTTTTTATTTTAATTTATTTTATATTCTAATTTTAGTAATTTTATACTTCAACTTAAAATTATTTTATGTAAGATAACAGCCAGGGCAACATTTTTTAGGCTTTTCATCTATGTTTTTTTAATACAATTTTGTGCAAAAACATCAAAGTCAACTTAAAATGGCACCTGCAACCCATTTTAATTCTGTAATGTGGCATGTTTTCACTTAAAGATAAAAAAAAAAAAAAAATGATATTCAAAAAAAAAAAAAGGGTGAGG
Source organism: Onychostoma macrolepis (assembly GCF_012432095.1). Lineage (NCBI taxonomy): Eukaryota > Metazoa > Chordata > Actinopteri > Cypriniformes > Cyprinidae > Onychostoma > Onychostoma macrolepis. The sequence goes on along the minus strand of NC_081164.1, from coordinate 23,527,945 downwards.
GTGTTACATACCAGATGTATATTTTTTTGTAAAACATTTACAAAAAGTAAATTGATTTTATGTTATTGTTGTTTCTAAAACTAGAACTGAAAAACAAAAAACAAAAACAATGCATTGTGATTTCAAATAGATTTATCTGTAACATGCAGAAGCAGATGTGAAATTATATTATAAACAAATGAACATGAAGGAAATGCAGAAAGAAAGCGAGGATACATGGATTTCAGACAGATTGGATGTGCACGTATCACCGTACGAGCCGAGTTCTCAGAGATGGAGGATTTTGGCACAGAAATCTGGATGAAGGGGTTTGGAGCGGGAGCCTGAATCCTGACACATCCCTAGATCTGCTCCCCTGTGGACTTCCTGTGATCCGCCTGCCTCTCACCCTTCCCCCAGGGAAGCATCACTCTCACCCCAGACCATCACATCACCTTCCCACCCGCCTGTCTCCACCTTCTCTCATCCTCCGCTCTTTCAGTACGCCTTCGCACCTCCACAAATTGCTTCATCTATTCACCTGACTGCTGATATCTGACATGAGCAGCTGAGAGCTTCTGCGTTCCTGCGAGCCAAAGAAATTCTGCTGCAACATTTCAGCATCACCATCTACCACGTGTGTTTTATCTGAGCATTACGCCAACAAACAACTTCAGACGGTCGCAGCAGAACGTAATGGGGCGCTGCTCGACAAACAAGGTGAAAAGAGGCACGCTCCTCTTGGGAAGTTCCTACTTATGAGGTCGGGACTTGGATTTACAAAAAAATATTAGATATTAAATGCACCTTTTTATTTTAGACCTACGCAACAAAAGGAAGAGTAAAAATTTGTTATGGAACTGTTGCTTCATGCTGTTAAGTTATGTTGAAATGCACTGCATTTATGAGAAGACATGAAGGCAGCAAGTGTAGCGGGTTTGGTGGGTTGCACGTTCTGTAACATGAGACTTAGTAAAGTGAGATGACATGAGAATGCAGTTTATTTACTTGGTACAATAAAAGCACTTCAGTTTTTTTCTTTCTTTTTGAATTACTAAGAAAAACTTTTTTTAATTCTTTGCAACAAAATAAAGCGTAAAAGGTTCACATTTGAAGTGAAATGATTGTTTTATCAAGTCACATTGGAATGATCACATTTACAAGATGTCTTCAAAATAAAAAGTTCTAAATAAAAAGTTAACACATGAAGAATGATAATAATACAGAACTAAATATCTAAATACAAAACAAGACATGAGCAAATAAACACACACACACATATACACATATTTAGATAATAGTACAGTTTTATTTATATTTTAATTAATTAGTTTTTTTTTTGTTTTTCCGTTTCATTTTATTTTTTAAAGTTATAGCAATTTCAGTTGTGTTTCTGTCATTTTTATTAGCTTTTGTTTTAAATGTCTATATAGTTTACACAACAGTGATGGTCTGAAAATGGAAAAATCTTTACAATATACAGACAACAACATTGTCAAAATGCACGAAAACGACTAAAATGCTGTAATATGCATGCCCGGCCAGTAGTCGGCGATGTCACCTTTAAAGAAACACTGTGCCTATAGAGTGAACACATAATATGAATGTGCATGACATCACCATTTTCACAAATTTGCGTTTTTGTAGTTCACACAGAGGCAATAAAACTTGAACTTTGAAACCCATTTTCAGGCCCCCAAAACACCACTGTTGTGTAAATGAATGACCGAAAGGCATAAAACGTTTTCTGTTTTTAGTTGAAAATAGTGTCGTGCAGGCCCCTTAAGTTATTTTAGCGCCGTAAGTTAAACTAAATAAAAAAAGGAGAAGCGTTACCTTGGCAACTAGCTGAAATAAAATAAGTTCTTTATTTTATGTCATTTAATTTCAGTTATTTTTATTTCAAGTATAGCAAAAACATATCTGTTTTTATGGTTTTAGTTTTAGTTAACTATAATAACCCTGACAATCTGGTTAACATGACCATGCTTTAGTTCCTGACATAACAGACATGTTTTGAATATTGTGCACCAGCCAAGCAACTGACATTGAGATGAATATGAATGCCAACGAATAGCTCCATCTCCAAAGTAGGCGTTTACCATGTGCACCTGAATGCAGCAAAAGTCTCGAGTTGCCCACTGGTAATTATGCTATTTTGGTGGCGCTCAAGTGTGATCGTAAATATAATAATTCCATATGACTTAAAGGCAGCAAGAGACAAAGAGAGCGCGCGAGCGAAACAACATGAAGGGGGGTCTGTAGCGCGGAACAATGGTCCATTATGCAGCGGCAGAAAATGATCACCTCTGCGCGGGGACGAGGGGGCACCTGTCACGCCAGCAGCTGATGGCTCCATCAGCGCCACTGGGACCTGCCTGGGCTTCTCAGCTCAGCTTGGCCTTCATCTGTGCGCGAATGTGTGTGTGTGACAGCCCCACCGCTGGGCCAACCTCCCCGCTTATTATCTGGGATGATGGCTGGTGGAAAAGAGCTCCACCCCCCTCTATCTCTCTCCGTCTCTGCTTCCGAAACGCCACATGCCTTTATTTCTAACGCGTGCACTTTGCCTCTCATTTCCTACTGACATCATAAACTCCCGTTATAGTTTAGCCAGTCATTACCGTATAGCTTATTATGGAAATGTCACCGTGTTTATAGCTGTATTCTCTGGTCAGAACGGCGTGCTCTCTCTCTCTCTCTCTCTCTCTCTCTCAGAGGAGCGCGGCGAGGAACCGATGATAGACACTCGAAACGCAAAGCCATGACAACTGGTAGACTTTGCCCAGATGACACAAAGAAAAACAGACAACTGACACAGGGGTGGAGGGATGTAGGTTTGTTTCGAAAGAGCAAACGCCTCTTTGTGCTTCATCCTGACGAGATATGAAGAGCTTAATGAGAATTAATGCAGACTGACCTGCATGTGTGTTAATACTCTTGCTATAGGGTTTTTGTCTCGTTTTCCAATACAATTATCAAAACACTCTTTAAATCAAGATATATTTACTTGATAAACAAAATTACATAGGATTCATATTTGTTTAAAACAAGAAAAATAGAAAGAAAAAAACTTTTTGTTTTCAGAAAAGTTTATACTGCTAATGGAAGAATATCAAACTTCATTCAAAGGGAAAACAAACTTTTTTCTATTTTTCTTGTCTTAATCACTGAATCACTAGTTTTTTAATATAATTTTTTAGCAAACAAGATTTATGTAATCTTTTGTTATGTATTTTTGTTTTTATTTCTGAGTAGTAATTTTTTTTTTTTGCAGTCAAGACACAATTAAATACAACATCCAATGTTGTTTTGGATTCCAGTGTCAGCTGGAAGATTTTTTTTTAGGCAATTTGCATTCCAGTTGTAATAATGTTTCAGTGTTCAGGATTTTAAAGTATTTGAAACAAGCTTCAATGGAAGTGAGATTGGTTTGTGCAGCATATAAAGTGTAATTTTAAAAAATGCAATAATGGTTGTAGTAAACTAACATCCAATCCAACATCAGATGTTAGTGCAAATAATAGAACATGTTTTCTGGTTTGACAAACTTGATGTGTTTCTTATATAGTGGGATGAAACTAATTTAAAGTTCACCCAAAAATGAAAATTTGCTGAAAATAGGCTACTTACCCTCAGGCCATCTGGGATGTAGCTGAGTTTGTTTCTTCATCAAATTTGGAGAAATGTAGCCATACATCACTTGCTCAACTATGGATCCTCTGCTGTGAATGGGTGCCGTCAGAATGAGAGTATTTTTAGGCCGGAAGCAAATGGTTTAAATTTATTTAATGATGGATTTGTTTCTTACAAAAACAGAGCTTTTCACTTGTTGTGGATTATTATGATGTTTTTATCAGCTGCTTGGACTCTCATTCTGACGGCACCCATCCACTGCAGAGGATCCATTGGTGAGCAAGTGATGCAATGCTAAATTTCTCCAAATCTGATGAAGAAACAAACTCATCTACAGTGGGGCAAAAAAGTATTTAGTCAGCCACCAATTGTGCAAGTTCTCCCACTTAAAAAGATGAGAGAGGCCTGTAATTTTCATCATAGGTATACCTCAACTATGAGAGACAAAATGAGAAAAACAAATCCAGAAAAATCACATTGTAGGATTTTTAAAGAATTTATTTGCAAATTATGGTGGAAAATAAGTATTTGGTCAATAACAAAATTTCATCTCAATACTTTGTTATATACCCTTTGTTGGCAATGACAGAGGTCAAACGTTTTCTGTAAGTCTTCACAAGGTTTTCACACACTGTTGCTGGTATTTTGGCCCATTCCTCCATGCAGATCTCCTCTAGAGCAGTAATGTTTTGGGGCTGTCGCTGGGCAACACGGACTCCAAAGATTTTCGATGGGGTTGAGATCTGGAGACTGGCTAGGCCACTCCAGGACCTTGAAATGCTTCTTACGAAGCCACTCCTTCGTTGCCTGGGCGGTGTGTTTGGGATCATTGTCATGCTGAAAGACCCAGCCACGTTTCATCTTCAATGCCCTTGCTGATGGAAGGAGGTTTTCACTCAAAATCTCACGATACATGGCCCCATTCATTCTTTCGTTTACACGGATCAGTCGTCCTGGTCCCTTTGCAGAAAAACAGCCCCAAAGCATGATGTTTGCACCCCCATGCTTCACAGTAGGTATGGTGTTCTTTGGATGCAACTCAGCATTCTTTCTCCTCCAAACACGACAAGTTGAGTTTTTACCAAAAAGTTCTATTTTGGTTTCATCTGATTCTCCCAATCCTCTTCTGGATCATCCAAATGCTCTCTAGCAAACTTCAGACGAGCCGGACATGTACTGGCTTAAGCAGGGGGACACGTCTGGCACTGCAGGATTTGAGTCCCTGGCGGCGCAGTGTGTTACCTTTGTTACTTTGGTCCCAGCTCTCTGCAGGTCATTCACTAGGTCCCCCCGTGTGGTTCTGGGATTTTTGCTCTCAGTTCTTGTGATCATTTTGACCCCACGGGGTGAGATCTTGCGTGGAGCCCCAGATCGAGGGAGATTATCAGTGGTCTTGTATGTCTTCCATTTTCTAATAATTGCTCCCACAGTTGATTTCTTCACACCAAGCTGCTTACCTATTGCAGATTCAGTCTTCCCAGCCTGGTGCAGGTCTACAATTTTGTTTCTGGTGTCCTTTGACAGCTCTTTGGTCTTGGCCATGGTGGAGTTTGGAGTTGGACTGTTTGAGGTTGTGGACAGGTGTCTTTTATACTGATAACGAGTTCAAACAGATGCCATTAATACAGGTAACGAGTGGAGGACAGAGGAGCGCTTAAAGAAGTTACAGGTCTGTGAGAGCCAGAAATCTTGCTTGTTTGTAGGTGACCAAATACTTATTTTACCGAGGAATTTACCAATAAATTCGTAAAAAATCCTACAATGTGATTTTCTGGATTTTTTTTCTCATTTTGTCTCTCATAGTTGAGGTATACCTATGATGAAAATTACAGGCCTCTCTCATCTTTTTAAGTGGGAGAACTTGCACAATTGGTGGCTGACTAAATACTTTTTTGCCCCACTGTACATCCCAGATGGCCTGAGGGTGAGTCAATTTTCAGCACATAAGTCATTTTTGGGTGAACTATTCCTTTAATCCACACTGACAGATTACTTTTTGATGTTAAAGCCCAATTCCATATCTCGAGTACAGTTGTTAAATCTGTGGAGATTCACTTCAGGTCTGAGGTGTGAGGGCTTGCCAAAACTATCACTGTCCAGCTGCGGTTCACAAATCAGCAAGAGCTTCAACATCTCATTTCATCTCAGCATTTCAATGTGGCCACACTGCAGCATCACTGTTTGATGGAAAAAACACACACCAGAAATCTCCATATTTCATTTAATTAATCTCAGGGTAACCCAAAACCACAAGCAGATGTTCAGCTAATTTCCAGTAATTACTTCTCTCTTTATATCTGCGTAGTGTTTTTGCTAGCCCAAACATGCTTTCTTAATGAAGCTTTCTGCGAGCTGCTGCGCTGGTTATGTGTATTAAATGGACAGTTAGGCGCTAATAGCTCACTTAACAGGAGGGGTCACGTCATAAAATTACAGTGAAAAGCCGTCAAACAACACACTGACTGCGATTTTAATCAGGAAGGCTTTGTTCCTGCGGCGTTGGATATTGAACCATTGAAAGTTAAAAATCCACAAAATCTGTATTACTTCCAAAAGTAGGAGAATATTAACTTGAAAATCAGCCATGAACTCAATTCTATGCATCAGAATTGATAAAGCAATGCATGCGTGTTCTGCATTCTCAGTGTAGCCACAAGGGGCGCTAAAGCAAACATTAGCATTAATTACCTTCTTCTACAGTCAGAGTTTCTCTTTTAAATCAACTATAGAATCTCACCCAAGCAAGTTAGTTAAACTTAACATGTTTATAGCAAGCTACCTGAATAACAACACATCCGTTTTAATAGCACAGGACACTCCATCACCTTCGAGTTCAGAGATCTGCCACAGTAATAATAATAATAATTAAAATTAAATAAAAAATAATAATATTATAATAAATAAAATAAAATGTAATTAAAAAATTAAAGAATTAAAATAATTATATATATATATATATATATATATATATATATACACACACACTCTCTTTATAGCATTTATTTCATTTTAAGTAATGAAAATGAAAAAGAAGGCAGTATAATATTGCGAAATATTGCAATTTAAAATAGCTGTTTTCTAATTTAACATATTTAAAAATGTAATTACTCCAGTCTTCAGTGTCTTACAATATTTCAGAAATCATTCTAATATGCTGATTTGCTGCTCAGGTAACATTTCTGATTATTATCTATGTTGAAAACATTGCTTTTATTAAATTTTTTTTTTAATATTACAAATGTCAATTTAATGCACATACTCTCAGAAATAAAGGTACAAAAGCTGTCACTGGGGCGGTACCTTTTCAAAAGGTACATGTTTGTACCTAAAGGGTCAATTTTGGTATCTTAAAGGTACATATTAGTACTTAAAGTGTACATATTTTAACCTAATAGGTACAAAAGTGTACCTTTTGAAAAGGTACCGCCCCAGTGACAGCTTTTGTACCTTTATTTCTGAAAGTGTACTAGCTGAATAAAAGTATTACTTTCTTTAAAAAAAAAAAAAGAGTCTCACTAACCTCAAACGATAGTGTACTGTATATAGAAAGATGTTGCATCTAAACCACGAAATGACAAGTACAGGCCCTCATTTCAACATGCTCCAGTTTGTGTATAAATCAGGTTAAATTGAGATGTTAAAAGTGTGCCAGTGTGTGTGTGTGTGAGTGTGTTTGTGCATGCGTCTGTGTTGTGCTTGTGTATATGTGTCAGTGTGTTGTCACCTGGGAACCCGCTCTGCATGTTCACTACCACACACACACACACACACACACACGCACACACGCGCGCGCACACGCACCTGCTCGACTGCCTGTCAGTGAACAGGTGGAGCAGAACATAAGGTGTTCATTGTCTCAGTGGCTCACACCTCACTTCAGAAGCCCAAGCAGGGAAACAAACTGCAAAATAATCAGCAGAGACGAAACACTCAAGCTGAAAACGCAAAGACAAGTGGTGGCTTTTAGTTCACCGGAGCTGCCCGTGCTGCCTGCGCTAATGCTGTCATTACACAGTTGATATAGTGTGTGTGTGTGTGTGTGTGTGAGAGGGATTTGGAGGATGGTTGAGAACAATAGAAGCAAAATGGCCCCCTGCCAATGAGACACAAAGTGTTTTGATGTGCGTTCAGCTCTTGGTGGTCACAGAAAGTGCTTGTCTGTCAGGTTAATGTGTGTGTTTCTGCGCTTGTGCTGCTCTGGAGTGATAGGAGGATTCTGATTGGCTGAAAGGTTCTACTTTGCTTTATTTTTAACCAATCTCCTGAGCCGTAAATGTCATGTGATGCACTGTATTTGTCACACGTTTATGAACACTAAAATAAGAAAAAAAAAACATAAATTGTAAACAATTCTACTACAACGTAATACATTATAGGTATTTATATGTTGCTTGCAACACAATGTATTTTTTCAAAATATGTCAATACTTTTACATGGCTGTAAATGGAAAAATTTACTTATTTTCTTACCTTCAGAAAGTATATGGCATTAAAAGACTACAAACAACCAATTTCAGGTATAACAAGGAATATGCAAATATTATATTTTTACTTTGGTTACAGTTATTTATGAAAATATATAATGCATTACAAGGTACATTATGAATATAATGCATTATACCTAAAGGGTTCAAGTAAAGCGTTACTGATGCTTTTTTGCCCACATGGTGTAGTCATGGCATCTATAGCAGGCACTAACCGCTGATATAACCAGCCGATCTTTAAGCTATTAAATTGGCACTGAATTCATCCAAATTATTCAATGCCTTCCAAGTGGTTCAGGTTTATAAAAAGAACTTCTACACTCTCAGAAATAAAGGTACAAAAGCTGTCACTGGGGCGGTACCTTTTCAAAATATGTACACTTAAGGTACCAAAATGGACCCTTTATGTACAAACATGTACCTTTTGAAAAGGTACCGCCCCAGTGACAGCTTTTGTACCTTTATTTCTGAGAGTGTATAGATCGTTTTTAGAGCTTTAGACACAACCAAAGTACAGTTAGCTAAAGGTCAGCCATCCAGAGCTTCATTTAAACTAGCCAGATCTGGTTTATTTGACATAATAGGGTATAAGATCTTCCAATATGCATGTAAAAAAGGATAAAAAAAAAAAAAAAAAAAAGTAAAAAAAAAAAGTAGGAAAAAACAGCAAAAATGCTGCTGGCAATGTCTTTTGTTGTTAATTAAAACTAAAACTGTTAATGAAATGAAAAACAGAAATGAAAATCAGAAAGTAACTGAAATTAATTGCAGTACTAACATTAAACTAAAAAACACATTAAAAAAAAAAAAAACACTAAACCTAAATTAAAATGGAAAAAGCCAATTCAAAATGTTAATAAATCCAAATAGTATTCTGTATGTGCCACTAGTGACAAGAAGACTTTTCAGATAAATTTTGTATTATATATTATATATATATATATATATATATGTGTGTGTGTGTGTGTGTGTGTGTGTGTATATCCTTAAAAATATATAAATACCATTAAAAAATTACATTCTTAAATACATTACACAAATACAATTTAAATACAATTTGTAACGGCATCTTCTCCTAATGGTATTATTTGTTTCCGTGTTGAATACATCAGCGTTTAAGCCTCACATTATTTACCGTGATGTCATTCTGAGAAGCAATTAAAAGGAAACATTACAGAACAGAGCAGAAGTGAATATTAGAATATCAGTCATTCCCATAATTACCTGCTCTGTCAAGGTATTTCGGAATTTCACTGATCACGGACATTAATTATATCTCCTTTAAATACAATAAAAAGTAATGGGGGCCCTCTGGTAAAATGCTCCTGAATTCACAATGCCTAAATGAAGTTATCAGTTTTATTAATGGTCTCTATTCTTCTTCATCTATTATGAATCTTACAAGAGATCTATTTTACTGAGCGGTCAGGTTGCCGGAGAACGGTCCGACGTTATCGAGGGCAATTTCGAAATTAAATTGAGAGCCGGTCTTTTTTCGTGTGAAAATGAGCGCGGAGGAACGATACTTTAATCAGGAACGTCGTGAGGAACTGGCCCTTGTTAGGTAGCGTAATAGATGGGCCCCATTCATCACCTGAAAGCGTCTATGTAAAGAACGGAGCCAGGGCTGGAGACTGACGGTATTAATTACTATTCAATTATAAAAGCCTGGCCCATAAATAAAAATAAAAGGGGGTATTCATGAGGCATTTATAGAAATCCACTTGGGATGTGAAGGAAGGGCATTTTTGGGAGATAAATAAATCAGAGAGTGTGCGGCTAATCTCTCTGGAGTTACACAACGTGGCTTTACAGAGGAGAAACTAGAGGAGCTTTTACACAAGAGAAAGAGACAGAGACAAGTTAGGGCCTAATTTTAATACCAACGTCAGGAAAGACTCCTGTCAGTAAAAGTTAAAAAGTCAGATTTTATACATCAAACAACACCGCTCATGCTGCCTTTTAAGACGTCTTGGCCAACTTCTAAGTTCTGGTAAAGTCCATTTCAGGAGGCGCATCGGTGAGCTCAGTGCTAATTTTCATCCAAGATGGCGAGTTGTAAATATATCTCTATTTCATTCAATAATGAAATAATAGTTCCACCCAATCAAAAATGAGCTATATAATTCATTTATGTATTCATAAACTACTGATATGTTAAGGACAGGGTTAGTATAATTAACTAAAACTACATATAAACAAGCAATTTTGTGATTTGAAATAAAATATATTTTAACTGAAATAAAATCAAAAACTAAAACTAAAAATGAAATACAAACCCGATTCCAAAAAAGTTGGGACACTGTACAAATTGTGAATGAAAAAAGAATGCAATAATTTACAAATCTCATAAACTTATATTTTATTCACAATAGAATATAGATAACATATCAAATGTTGAAAGCGAGACATTTTGAAATGTCATGCCAAATATTGGCTCATTTTGGATTTCATGAGAGCTACACATTCCAAAAAAGTTGGGACAGGTAGCAATAAGAGGCCGGAAAACTTAAATGTACATATAAGGAACGGCTGGAGGACCAATTTGCAACTTATTAGGTCAATTGGCAACATGATTGGGTATAAAAAGAGCCTCTGAGAGTGGCAGTGTCTCTCAGAAGTCAAGATGGGAAGAGGATCACCAATTCCCCCAATGCTGCGGCGAAAAATAGTGAAGCAATATCAGAAAGGAGTTTCTCAGAGAAAAATTGCAAAGAGTTTGAAGTTATCATCATCTACAGTGCATAATATCATCCAAAGATTCAGAGAATCTGGAACAATCTCTGTGCGTAAGGGTCAAGGCCGGAAAACCATACTGGATGCCCGTGATCTTCGGGCCCTTAGACGGCACTGCATCACATACAGGAATGCTACTGTAATGGAAATCACAACATGGGCTCAGGAATACTTCCAGAAAACATTGTCAGAGAACACAATCCACCGTGCCATTCGCCGTTGCCGGCTAAAACTCTATAGGTCAAAAAAGAAGCCATATCTAAACATGATCCAGAAGCGCAGGCGTTTTCTCTGGGCCAAGGCTCATTTAAAATGGACTGTGGCAAAGTGGAAAACTGTTCTGTGGTCAGACAAATCAAAATTTTAAGTTCTTTTTGGAAAACTGGGATGCCATGTCATCCGGACTAAAGAGGACAAGGACAACCCAAGTTGTTATCAGCGCTCAGTTCAGAAGCCTGCATCTCTGATGGTATGGGGTTGCATGAGTGTGTGTGGCATGGGCAGCTTACACATCTGGAAAAGCACCATCAATGCTGAAAGCTATATCCAAGTTCTAGAACAACATATGCTCCCATCCAGACGTCGTCTCTTTCAGGGAAGACCTTGCATTTTCCAACATGACAATGCCAGACCACATACTGCATCAATTACAACATCATGGCTGCGTAGAAGAAGGATCCGGGACTGAAATGGCCAGCCTTCAGTCCGGATCTTTCACCCATAGAAAACATTTGGCACATCATAAAGAGGAAGAAGCGACAAAGAAGACCTAAGACAGTTGAGCAACTAGAAGCCTGCATTAGACAAGAATGGGACAACATTCCTATTCCTAAACTTGAGCAACTTGTCTCCTCAGTCCCCAGACGTTTGCAGACTGTTATAAAAAGAAGAGGGGATGCCACACAGTGGTAAACATGGCCTTGTCCCAACTTTTTTGAGATGTGTTGATGCCATGAAATTTAAAATCAACTTATTTTTCCCTTAAAATTATACATTTTCTCAGTTTAAACATTTGATATGTCATCTATGTTGTATTCTGAATAAAATATTGAAATTTGAAACTTCCACATCATTGCATTCTGTTTTTATTCACAATTTGTACAGTGTCCCAACTTTTTTGGAATCGGGTTTGTAAATTAATTTAAAATAAAAACACAAAACAATATGACTATTAACTAAAATGATAATTATATAAAATAGAAACTAATTCAAAATATTAATGAAAACTAGTATCTCAGTGGTATTAAAATAAAACTGTTTAAGCATATAATATTTTAAATGAATAATATAATAAATGAATAATATTGACAATTTAAAGTGCTGTAACCATGTCTTCCAAACAAGTCACCAAAACATGAACTTTCTGTTGAATTTGAGCAAAGGCTTTGAAAAGAGACGGAAACAATCATTTGTGGCCAGTATGGAAATTCTTGCACATTTTCCTAACAAAGAGTTCACATGAATGTCAACCATTTGTTCTGTGAAGATCATCATCTCTACATCCAATGAACACGCAAAAGATGAAACTTTACCCTTTAAAATAATTTTTAGAAGCACTTTAATGAGTTTCTTTGACCAGATAATGGCTTGGATTAGTTTAATTTTTTAGTGGTTTAAATAAATAAATAAATAAATAATGGCTTACTATTTAAGGTTTAAATATCTATATAATATCTAACTTTTGTTAGAATAATTATTAAAAAGAATAATCAGTTGTTTTCTAAAAATTTGATAGTTTAATTTAAAACATTAATAAATAAAAAATATTAATTTTAATTAAATAATTAATTAGTTTAACAAAAACAATGTATCAGTTTCCACAAAAATATGAAGCAGCACAACTGATTTTTACATTGGTAATAATCAGAAATGTTTCTTGAGCAGTAAATCAGCATATTAGAATGATTTCTGAAGGATCATGTGAGTATGATGCTGAAAAATCAGCTGCGCATCACAGGATCACAGGTGCATTACAAAGTTTATTTTACAATATTACTGTTTTTACTGTTGTTGTTGTTTTTTTTTAATCAAATAAATGCAGCCTTTTTTCAAAAACATTCAAAAACATAGCTGCAGTCTATAGTATTATGTGTAGCATCATGTTTTGCACAGGAAAACAATCACATGTTTACAGAAAATGTAAATATCTAGTGAATTAAATGCATGTTTACAAAAAAGCTATTAACCCAAGTCAGTTAACTGTCCATCATTATTTTCTTCTTTCCATAGCAGTGACATTTATGAAAACTTTATGGACAGCAATTGTATGTGTGACATTTTCATTTGCCTTTAAAGTCGAGCTGTTAGGACGTCACTCGCCTGTCCAGAGACTCAAAAATACAACGCGGCAGTGGCTTCAAATCTTGAGAGTGCAGCTACTTTAGATGAAAGCGTGTGATGGGGCTTTCATCTCCAGAGAAAAGGTCACAAATACCCTGGTGCAATGTATCACATGCTGATAGATGTTTTAGATATAAGAAGAACTTGCAAAGACCTTGTTTAAATCTCCAGGTTAACGGTGCATCTGTGGCCAGATCGTCTTTGAAGCCCGGCGATGGGGACGAGGGCCCGGCGGCTTCAAACGCCAGCAGTCGCTTCGGCCCCAAAGTTTCTTCATCGCCCAGGGGAGAACGTGAAGGCTAGTTCTGTATCGAAAGGAAAAAAATAAATAAATAACAGAGTCAAATTCGCCAACCACAGTGAAATCCCCCTCATGGGGAACTTGAGGAGGCTGACATTTTTAGATCACAGGGTCAATAATTAAGTTTATGAACTTAAAGGGCACCTTAGATTTTGAGCCCACATTTATCACAAACTACCCATACTTATACTTTATCACCATGCCTAGATATACTTCTTTTGGCATTTTATATACTTATTCTTGGGGAAAATCAGCTAAATTCTGCAGAAATTCATTTAAACATGTCACACGTGTTTAACAGGACTGAGTAAATGTCAAATAGATTATAATAGCGTTATTTTAGTATCACTGATATACTGTTTTTGGTAATATTTTAAAATATATTTTATTTATTTATTATATAAATTCAGCTGACATTTTGTTACATTTGAGTAATTTGTGTGTTTTTGGTCATTTTTATAATTTTTTACATGTTTCTATTATGTTTTAGATTATAGTTTTTTAGTTTAGCAACTGCATAGAAACATTTCATATTTTCTGTTTTCATTTTAAATTGTTTAAATTTAATATGTTTATGTTTATATATCGTCATGTTTATATATCTTTTATGTCTATATAGTTTTTATGCTTAAGATTTAAATTTTTAGTATAGCAACTACATAGAAATATTTTATATTTTCAATTTTAATTTGAATTACATTTTAGTCATTTTCTTTTTATATAATACATATATTATATTTTATATATATTATGTACTTTTTATATATTATACATTTTTATAATTTGCCTATATATATATATATATATATATATATATATATATATATATATTTTTTTTTTTTTTAGTTTAGTTTAGTTTTAGTTAACATTTATAACCCTGAATTACACCACAATAAAAATACCAATTAATTGTCCCTCTTCCTCAGCAGGGACATATGAAAACTTCATAGACAGAAATTATTGCTATTATAGTTTTGTCAATCATTTTAAGAATTTAAGACATTTTAAGCTTTAAGCTTATCATTACCTTTTTTTGTACATCGATTTCAAGGAAAAATAAAAATATGAAATTGATTATACTACAATGAAAATAAAGAAACTACTGAACAATTTTACAAAAATAACTTTGCAAACTGATTTCTGCTCATGAATAACTAGGGAACTTGTGCCTCAGTATCTTTCAAATATTTGATGCTATTAACATGAAAAACTTTGGTTTTGCCCATGTCCTAGACGTTAGCCAATCAGATTAGAAATGGCATTTTTGTTGTTGTTGTTGAACATGCAGACTAACATCAGCATAACTATTTACTCACCTGTCAGTCACTTCACTTGCGCATGTAGGTGTGCATACAGCAAATCCAGCATGACTGGAGTGAGCGAGTGTGACCTTAAACCTGATGCATGAATTCACGGCGCATTCCTGGCGTTCCCAGTGGAGGCACAGGGATTACGGACTCCTATCTCTCAAGGACACACTCGCTCAGGTGAGCTGTGTGGTATCACTGCCTGCGCTGTCCTTCGGTTCCCATAAGCCCCTGTGTGCCTAATTTAATCCTGCGCGGCCCCCACACACCTCCCGCGGCCCACGAAATCCCGCGGTTTATCTTAGTGTGTCATAAAACGACGCTACCCTACGAAATCCTGCTGCAACACACTCACATACACATATACACACATTCAGCAGGAATTATTAATATGCGTGTTAATATGATTTGCTTGAAACGCTTTAGGGTGTTTTCATGATATAGCGTAGCGTAATATTAGGGGTTTCTATTAAAGAGACAAATCCACACAATATCTGGAGTCAGTGCAGATGCATGTATCTTTATATAAATAAACAAAGCTTAAATCTCACTATCTATCAATTCAGATCAATATGTATTTTTTTACTTTGCAACCACACATAGTAATATGATGTGTCTATGGAAGGCAGACGGGGCCAAAACTCATGAGAAATTTGTTCTTGTCAACATTTACTGTTAGTCCGTGTTAACGCCACAATTTTTAACATGTTTCTTTTGTATTTGTAGACATGCATATTCTGGTAATTTTAGGGCATCAGTTTTCACCACATTTCTTTAGTAGCCTACATGTAAAGATGAGTTTTATCGTGTTTAGACAACAAATTTGAATGTGTTTCTCAACACACACATTCTGGTCATATTAGAATGTGCAATACTCTTTTTAAAGCAGATTTACCCAGCAGGCACAAAACAGGCACACAACGTCATAAGACGTTGATATTTGGTTAAATTTCGGTTGCGACGTCGGGTGACCAAAATTCAATGTAAATTCAACGTCTAATGTCAGTGTTAAATTGATGTCCAATACCGACGTCAGCTGACGTTGAGATTTTGTTGTTTTTAGGTTGTGCAACCAAAATCCAACGTTAAGTCAACGTTAAATATTGACGTCAACCCGATTTTCATTTTCAACCAAAATGCAACGTCTGTCCGACGTCATGTCCAACGTCAACCTGACATTACATAGACGTCTGGTGCCTGCTGGGTACCTACACATTAATCCTTTCTTTAAGTTATTGCAGCATTGCTTTATTGGTATCTACTGTGCTAGAGTAAATTAATTAATGTTACAATGCAAATGAAAACTTTTTACCTGAGAAAAAACGTTAAACTAAACAACTAACACTGCATCCTAATTACACGCGATAAAAGGTATCCGTTAAAACTGTGATCTCACTGCGAACCAATGAGTGTTCCATAACAGAGATGTTATCAGTCACTCAGTATGTACATTTAATGACGTTAAAAAGCTTGAATATTTATGAATTAGATTATAAACGTATCCATTTCATTGCCAGTGCAGAGCGCTTCCAGAGATTTCCTCCCACACACGCTTCTGATTGGCTGTGATATTTGATTGATTCTGTCGCATCGGTCTGGTGTGGACACCCAAATTGCTTGTTGCTGGAATCTTGTTGCTTCGTGTGTAGTTAGGACACTGTGTAAAAAGGACATGACAAATCATGACATAAGATTGACATCACACACAGTGCACCGATGCATTATTTCTTATGAAAAAATATATTACGCCTGATGTTTGCATACCAGCATACCAACACCTTCGGGAATAAACACGTCAATGTTTCATTGCGACCCATATGCAAATATAGTCTCAAATACAGAAATTTAATTGGCTGCTATGCATGTTGTCACATTAATGTGGGCAAACAGTGCGTGTTGACATTTTTATGTGTTCTGTTTAAAGACTTTTGGCCCTGTCTGCCTTCCACATACTTCTGGTGTATTCAGCCAACAGGATTTGTGCATGTGACTGTGTGGTAAAACACAACATTATCCCCTCAACAGATTACACACAAACACCAATGAGTATTTTCTGTCTGTCAGAGGTTCAGGTTTGATCACATTACGCTTTGTGTGTTCTAGGCCCACTCATGATTGATAACCGGGCCAGATGTGGTCTGGTCCACATTGTCTAAATCAAGAATTATTTAATGCAATGATTAGTTTTAAAGCCCTCAGATTGTGAAAGAAACAGATTACAGAGAACTGACACTGATTTGCACAGGAGAGCGTGAAAGGTTAAAGCATGCATAATTGAAAAGTGAGATCTGAAAATCTTATGAATGTGAAAGTTCAAAAGGTGGCCTTCAAAGCCCTCATATGGAAATACTTTTTTCCAAAAGAGCAAACAGTGGCGACTGGGTAAAATGTGAAGCGTATTGATTGGTCAGTGCGTTCTGTTGCTCCCACATTATGACCAGTGGCATTTATCAGCTCATTTCTGCAGTTAAAGTAAAGTTTGACACCCTCACTTATATCATACACTTTTTTTTAAATCATTGTGCTTTTTTCCCCTTAGGTGCACTTATAATGTTAGCCGAGGCTTTTGTGCTAAAAAAGGTCATTGTTTAGTTTTACAACCATTTTCTACCATTTCTCAATCCATTTTACTTTCATAATTTGAAAATATAATTTAAAAATAAATCTTGATTTATTCAAACATATATTAATTGGATGGTGAATGGATAAAAAGCGACTCAAAAACCTATTATTCATTTCATGGGTTAATAAAATGAAATAAATTGTTTTAAAATAAAAGAAATGATTAAAAAAATATGAATACAAACAACCATTTTGTTTTTTGGAATAAATGCCTACATTAGTCAGATATGATCTTATGAACAGACTCCAGAAAACATCAATGGCCTGAAGGAAGAACTATACTACTTTTCACCCCTGGCTTCCTTCTGGATATCTTCACAAACCTCACTCGAGGAACATTTCCAAAAAATGTTTCCTTCCATCTCCCTTCCATATTCTTGTTGAAGCACAACACTGAAGGTATCCAGCCAGCTGGTAAAGCTCCAGCAATATAAAACCTTGAGTCTTTGCCTTATTTTGGAATTCAACAGTTCTTAGACCAAACTGAGATCATTAGATCATTCCCCTAATACATTCCCATACTGAATTCAATGTATTTTAAATGTAATATATATATATATATATGCTGGTAATCTACAGAAAGCAGTTCTATATGCTCTGGTCAGTCTCAGACTCTTAAACCTTATTTATTAGAACTTGATTGTTTACAAAAATGAGGCAAGGAAAGAATGGAAATACACGGCTAAACATAACCATAAAGTTAACTTTGTGTAGTTTGATTAAACAGGATAGAGTATAGTGACACAAATCAAGTAACACCACAAAATATCACTGTAAATAATCTGATCCATTGCTTATACTCACTAGTATTGTTGTTTTCCCTCCAAAATCATGTCACTTCCTGGGCAGTGATGTCACTGAGGGAGTGGCTTTTATTTGTTAAAGGGATTTTACAGGATTCCAGGAAAAACCTATAAATGGATTATCAGCTCAAACAATATTCCCAAGAAAAGTTTTATTTGAAACAACTAAATGAATAAACAACTGGGATGTTGTCTTTTATAAAAATTGAAACATCTTCTCAAATCAAAGTGATTTACAATTCACTTGTACGTCTATTTAATTGTGATATTGAAATAAAAAAGTGAGTTTAATATTTGATCCAGTATATTAAGAGACATTTAATCGGGGATGTGATGTATTATGTGACCTTGGATTACTTTCTGAGGCATTTTGAGAGTTTTCTGTGGATGTGTGTCTGTGAGAGCACGAGGTTGTGGTGTTCCTGGCTGCAGTCGTTCATTGTTTCAGCGATTCTGCTTCCTGTTGAGGCTGCGAGGGGTTCTGTCCGGCCCGGCTGGCTCTGCAGTAATTGTAGGGTGTTTGGGTCTGGTTGTCTTGTGATAAAGGATCAAAGTTGACCACTGCCCAGCACTAAACGCCTGTGTTAGCAACACATGTCAACAGACGACATTTACAACCAGCGTTTCCTCCCAAGGAGGAAGTGTACAGCGCTTTGCTGCCGTTACAATAGATACCGTATCTCTTTATCCGGCCGCTCAGAGCACTGGTCGATGAGTTGGAGAAAAGGAAATTTCACAAATGTCTCATGAGCAATGAAAGGTTTAAAAGGAAGCCGTTTAATGTTTTATAGCTGCATGCATTTTTTTTTTAAATGTTAAAATATCAGTGGGCGTATGCTCAGAATGGCTTTACTTGCGGATCTTTTGCATGCATCGAATACCCAGATAACCACATTTTTGCAAATGTATTAGAAGTAAACAACCAGATCACTGTGTGTGAGAGCCAAATCCCATAATGCAATGCTCTCAGTTTGATTAATAAAACAGACATGATATCAGCTGTAATTTTTAAACTCTTTACTACTTATTTGATCAAATGGTCAAAAGGTCCATTATGCAGAATTTAATAAAAAATAAAGTAAAAATAAATAAAATAATATTGCTCAATTAAATATTCAACATTGGGAGAACATACTTATCATGGAAACATTTCAATATTGCATAAAGTTTCACATGCTATTTGTGTAGGTAGTTTACAGTGCATTTCATGTGAAGCAAAACAAAACTGCATTAAAAAATACAAAATAAACGAGAAACGGTCAGATATTATAATATTCCTGACATGCTAACTAGATGCCACTGAATTAATCAAGCAACATGGTTAAGTTAAGTGACAAAAATTTTACGTATTACCTTTTAAAAGTGCTTTCACACTTAAATAGTTAACTCAGGGTTATTCTAACCCCCCTGGTTAATTAAATCCAAGGTTATTTTATTTTATGTTTCACACTGCTCATAATTTAGCTAGGGTAATTTGCATAAAATCCTGGGTTAATGTTCTCATTTGCATATTTTACGGTGTTGGTGTCAATGATTGGATGAACACAGAACGCAACCTGTTTACATAACATCTCTATCCTCGTATACAATGTAATATCAAGTTTTTCCTGCATGGATTTTTTGGACTATAAAGCTAGGCATTAAACGGTTTCACTGAATTATTATTTTTTTTTACCCTCAAATATTGAAACGAGTTTCCGTTACTGTACTAAAGCATGTGAATAAGAGGGAACGATTGGTTGTTGGTTGCCAAGCATCTAGGTGGAACATTCTAACAAAGCATCGATTCACACTGTACACGTTTGGCAGGGCAATGCGGGATTAACCCTGGGTAAAAAGCGGCACTAAATACGCTTCAAAATCATGGGTGTGAAACCTTCCTCTACCAGGGATAAAAGTGGGGTTTAGAACAACAAAGTTTAGCGCAGTGTGAAAAGCCGCTGTTTCACATACGATTTTAAACCATAAAGTAGGTTAATATTGTACTGTAAATATAAGCAAACATTAATGTCAGTCATCAGTGCTAGTTTTTTAGTGCATGGGTCTTCTGAAAAGCCTCATCCTGTGTCTGCGGTCAGTGGTGTGTTGTGCCAGGCCTGAAGTCACAGAAAAGCTTGAATTTGTCACTGTCTTCACTCAAGCACTTGGATATCTCCCCCCGAACCCCCCGGCCTCCTGTTCCACACCGCTTTGGCAGGAACAGATCTCCTCACAGGCCTGAAAATGCTTCATGGGAATTATGGCTGAGGCTATTACAGTTTGTTCTTCCAAATGTACTGAGGGGCTGATGGTCTGGGCAAAGTGCTCCATCTTGGATTGACTGTGCATCTGTGCTCTCAGTAACAAAATGAGAGTGAAAAGCGTTGGTCAGCACGGGTCTTCGTCCCATCTGTCCGTTCCACTGATGAAGAGAGGTGGAAAAACTGCAAAACTCTGTGGTTTTTACAGCCCAAAGCAAACGTGGAAAAGAATCCATATGCATTCTTTTAAAACATTCATTTCTCAGTTTAAAGTTAAAAGGGGCAGAGAGAGTGACTTTTTCCTCTTTTGAAATAATGTAATTAATATACTATTGTGCAGCTACAGAATATATAAACTGTGGTGCTTTCATTAAACAGTAAATTTATTCAAGTAGGGAAGTCATTTCTGTATCACTAAAAAAGACGCTTTGTAGGATTAACTGGTTCAGTATGTTGAATATAATATGTGATATTGGGAGAGAATGAAATGATACTCTAAATGTGAAACTAAAATTGCATCTTAATAAGGGAGTCATTGATTCATTCATTCAACCGATTTGTTCAAAACGGCTGATTCAATCAGAGACAAAGCACAAGAATGTCTTTATGAATGGGTCACCGAATCATTGACAACTGGGGGTGGGGGGTGGTTATGTAATTTATGGCAAATGTATTTTACACAGTGTGAAGTTGCCCACCTTATCAGCGTGAGAATGAGTTTTTCTTGCAGTATTTAACATCGTTCAGTCCTTCACGTTCTTGACATCTCAATGGCTTTAAGCTCTTGGCTGGTAATTCCTGGAAGTTTGCCATTAAAAGCAATCGAGAGTGTGAGAGGATCAGTTTGTGAGTAACTGTGGTCAACCTTATCGTTCCGCTCCAAGTGTGAAGGAGCAACTCCAGTGTCATAATCTTCCACTGCAGCCCGTTTGTCCACTTCCTGTTTAGTTTAGACAAGAGGGACACGTCTTTGTAGAACTGGCATCTGGAAATTACTAAACTGTAAATCCTAAAGCTAATCTAACTCAGAAGCACAAGACAAAGGAGGGATTGCTGGATAACCCATAATGATAGTTTAAGACTTTTACTTAAAACGGAGAGCATTTTCTTATTTATACTAACCATTTGTTCCAAATCTAGTGAGCTGCTACCATTTTAAGCAGATTCCCAATTTGTAGGATTTTCTAAAATGCATTCAGCACAATTATCCCAGAATGCATTACAAATTTATTCTCATCTTGTCGTTGTTGTCTCTGTGTACTGGAAGCTTATGTCACTAAAACGAATTCCTTGTATGTGCAAGCAGACTCGGCAATTAAAGCTCTTTCTGATTCTGATTCAAATTTGGTGAAAAATTGGTCACCAAAGAGTCTAAGAAATGTATCAGAAATTATAATGTACATTTTTAAACATATTTATAAATTATAATATATTCAACATATTATATATTTAAAAAACAGATTCAAACTACATGACATGGAAAATGTTCTCATTATTATTTGTCTGTATCCTAAACAGATGAACTTTCTGAGAAAATCAGTCATGGAAAAAGTGAGTGTTGTGCACACAAATGACTCGATGATTTGCTTCCTCTCAAAAAACTAATTTTAATTAAAACAAAAATGTTGAATCATTAACAAGTTTATAAAACAGTGATTTAGTTACATAAATAAATTGATATCGGTGTATCAAATCTTAAATTCAAATTCATGAGAATGTTGACACGGGTGAAGAAGTACAATCGTTTACCTTTCATAATAAATAAAATGGAGAAAAATGATATTTCTGTTTCTAAACGAACAAAAAAAGAAAAAGAGCTACAGACATACCTCTAAGGAAGGGGACACTCGACAATGTTTTTGCACCAAAAACATAGGAAAACTGCTTTTTAAAGCACAGAATACAGAACGATTCAGCTAAAATTAAAGACAGTAAAGTTGTAACCAAAGTCGGTTGGCTTTCATTTTTAACGAACAAGTTTGGTAGTTAGAACTCCAGTTTGGTTATTTTAAAGCGTTAAGACAAGGCAAGAAAGAAGGCTGTTTTCGTTTCGTTGAGGAATCCTATAGGAACGACAAAAAGAAAAAGAAAAACAAGAAACGTAAAAAACAAAACAAAAAAAGCGTTAAAAAACGTTTGAACAGTCAGACCTACACAGCAACTTTCTGTCTTGCACAAAGTTAAGATGTCAGCAGATAGGCATGTACATGTTATTGTGCATAAAAATGGAGCTTCGTCGTGACTCGATTATTGTGGAAAGAAACAAGAGCGTCAGGCCAATTGCTCGGCATGTTTGCGTTAACATCGATACTGTTGGATCTACATTTCTAGGCGTTTTTTGAGGCACGTGGGCCTGCGTTTCTTGCATTCCCAATTCTTAATGCTAAGGCTTGCTGCTCTGGTTCACTGGGTGTCCGTCCAAACCACTGGTGCCCTGCGCGGTCGGGTCTACGCCAACGCATCCCAGACCGCTTGGATCGTGCATCGGAGGTGGCTCTGCATAGATACCCAGCACACAGGTTCACTGCCCGATTCCAGCCTCGACAGCACGGCTGTGTTCGGAATAACACGCTAGCGTACTGCTACTGCGGCTGCAGTGTGTAGTATGGACACTGTGCAATGCAATGCGCTTTAAAATTGGATTAAATGTGAAAAACACCTAGTTTCATTTCCAAGATGAACTGAATTAAACATGCAACGTCATGAAATCACGTGAAACGTTAATTGTGGAATAATGCCTACTGATTCGCATACTATTTGTCACGCAGTAAGCAGCGCGCTAGCCTTCCGTTCCGAACACAGCCCGAGGCTCGCTTTTAGTCCCTCTGATATGTTTTGTTTCAAACCAAGGTACTGCAGCTTCAAGTATTTTGCATTACATAGAATATTCTTTTTATAAATTAGTTAACGTATACATTTTTTCAATATTCAGACATATACTATCATATATACAGTACAATAAAATGCTCTCATTCTTTCATGACCATTTTTTTCTTCTTTTTTTTTTTTCCTTTTTTTCCAAAGAGAATCCCTGAGATGTATGTCGACAGTCGCTAAGTTTCCACAAGCGCAAGCACAATGGGGTTGAAGAGCGTGTGTGTGTGACATGCTTTTGGACGAAACAGCACTGCAAAGCCACGCAATTAGCCTGGTGAACTGAAAAGGAAACTCAAAAAATGGAGACGTGTTTTTGTTTTTCTCGTTTCTAACACTTCTTTAGTACACTGGTAACGTGTGACTGGTTCAGGAAGGAGTAAAGCTGAAGCCGTACGAGGTACTTGTCACTTAGGATGGAGGTGTTGTTTGGTTTAAAGCCATATTTCTTCTTCACTTTGAGGCTGTGAATGTTTAACAGAGAGATCTGGAGTGCTGTGTGGACTTTCGCCACTGGACAACATATACTCAGTGTAAACCGAAACGTCGTGACATACTCTCACACGCTTTCACACAAATAAAGGGGAAACACACAAACTTCCACAACATGACAACGTTCCACTTTTTTTTCCGTTTTTTTGCGCAAACGTAAGTCTATACACATAATACCGGTGTGGTTCGTATTGTTTTTGTCGTTTCTTTTTTTTTTTTTTTTTGACTTAGAAAGCGTACAAAGGCGGACTAGCCGAAGCGCTCGCGCACGAGCATCATGAGTTTCTTTTTGCCTTTGTATATCTGTTTCAGGTTGTCTATGAACTGCGTGAACTGAATGTGTCCGTCGTGTGCCATGAGGAAAGTCTCTCTGGCTTTGCTGAGGAACTCGATGAACTCGCTGTAGTGCCGTGGGCTGATGTGCGTGAGCCGCGAGTGCGTTGTGTTGATGTAGGCCCCGATCGTAGCGTCCAAAAGCTGTCTTAGAGGGGCTTTGTCCAATGACATCAACTTCCCAGAGTTCCTGCGGCTGTGCAGCGCCACCATGCCAGGCGTGGTCAGCGTGCAACGTCGCAATATGTCCGAAAGCACAGTGGCGCACTTGACGCTCTTCACCACCAGCGGGATGATAGCGGCGAGCTCATTCTTTCCCAGCGAGTGGCTGAGCGCACAAGCCCAAAGTACGTCATTGATGGCGGGATGCGTGTCCTGGTTGTAGCTCAGGTTCAAATGTGCCATTGCGAGCGTGGCCAGTTTGTACGCACGCATGGGGTAGCCACGGTGCTCCATGTAGCGCGCGATAGTGAACAGCTGCGTGTAGCTCATGCCCGTGGTGGCCGCGTCCAGCACGATCTGGTAAGCCGTCTCGAAGGCGATGTGGTCCTTCTCGCAGAGCGTGAGGGCCGACAGCGCACAGTTCTGAGGGTCCTTCATGGCGCACTGCAGGGCTAACGTCCGCGCACTGCTCGCCAGGTTCTCCTGCTGATGGCAGTCCAGGTGCAGCCGGACGATGGTGCTGTTGGACATGACCGTGGTGGCCACGATGCTCGTAGCCTCGGTGGGAGTGAAGAGGGTGAACCAGCTCTGCATGATGCTGTCCAGTGCGTAGACCCCTGCAGACACACACGAGGGAGCACAATGTCACTCAACTTCCGCAAAACAAGACTGTCCCTGTTTACTTTCTTTACACATGTTCATGCTGTGCTCAATTTGTCAGAGCACATAAAGTCTTCATAATATTTCATCAAAATGTAATAAATTATATTTTTATTCAAAATGTCATATTAACTATTTGCAATTTTTTTTAATTATTTTGTTTAATTTAAACAATTACATAACTTAAAATGTAAGATACATTATACATATATATTATCAATCAATTAATTGAATTCATAGTATATTATTTTTATTAATTATACTATTTTATATTTTTATATGTATATATAATATTTATATATTTTAATACATTTTATATATTTTTATTAATATTAAAATTAATAAATTTTATATTAATGCACCCAGGATAATTTTTTCCTATTCTTTATTATAATTTTTTGCAATGGCTATGCAATGATTATTTTACTGTTTAATTTAAATCATTACATTATACTATTTTACCATTAATAAACTGAATAACTCTTGAACAATGCAAACAGTAAATGCAATTTTGTAAAATAAATAAATCACTCATGGTTGTGTATTATGATGATTTTACTCTGCTTCTCTACCACAACGTGGTAAAATCACTGTAAGGTGCAGCCTAGACTGGCTAATTGCTCTTTTGTAACTAGCAAAGACCTGATGTTAGAAAAAGCTTAGAAAAACATATTTTATTTTATCATAAATAAACTGAATTATTTATTGTATTCTTAAATCAACTGCTGTAATTTTACATACGCAACAAGTCACTCATGGCTGTTT
Source organism: Onychostoma macrolepis (assembly GCF_012432095.1). Classification (NCBI taxonomy): domain Eukaryota; kingdom Metazoa; phylum Chordata; class Actinopteri; order Cypriniformes; family Cyprinidae; genus Onychostoma; species Onychostoma macrolepis. The sequence goes on along the minus strand of NC_081164.1, from coordinate 23,502,211 downwards.
ATTAGGTTAGGTCAACCCAGTTTCGCTATCATACAGTTTACAGTAAAAGCTGAAGGCTCAAACTTACCAACTTCTGTGGCACATGTGACTAGCCATCGTACCATCTCTCGCCGCCGCCAGTTGAGCGTCGAAAGCGTCATACGCATTACCTGCGATTTATTAGAAAAGAAAATGCAAGGAAATGGGTAAAACAGTTAAAGTAGAGATCATGGTGTGCTGATGGATGAAGACGTGGATACCTGAAGACCCAGCTCCAGGGAGACCTTCAGCAGAGTGATGTCCGGCAGACTGTCCATGAGCGTTGCTATCTTAAAGGCATCCTGCGCCAGTTTGAAGATATGAGAGGAGGAGTGAATGTTCTTCTGTATGGACTCTAATACTGTCTCTAACCGTCGAGCATCACCTACAAACAACACAGGAAGACAACACGTGTTAAGACGGAAACATCTGTATGAATGATTTCTACATGGTAAAGCTATTAAAACTATGAAATATAACACATTGAAATATGCAAATTATGCAGTGACCAAAAAAAGTACAGAGAAGTATAGAGAGAGTTTTATATTTTATATGTATACATTTTTGATGTATCATGCAATACATTTAAAATAATAGTAAATTCATATTTAAGTTTATCTGAAAACTAATATAAACTTAAAAATGAGGTCCCATATTTGTGAAGATTTGCTCAATATTTTTTAGTTATGTATATGTATATGTATGTGTGTATATATATATATATATATATATATATATATATATGTATATATATATGTATATGTATATATGTATATGTATATGTATATATGTATATGTATATGTATATGTATATATATATATATATATATATATATATATATATATATATATATATATATATATATATATATATATATATATATATATGTATATGTATATGTATATCAGGGCTCTAGACTCATTCTTCCCACTGGTCACACTTTTGCGACTAACTTTCTCAGTTGGTCGCACAAGCACATAATTTGGTTGCACTTTTTGTTTTTCAACATTTGATTAATCAATGCATGTTGATGAACTTTTATCATAGTTTATAGTTATATGGTAACGAAAGTGATCAACATTCAACCCGTTCTTTTTCATCAATATTATTTGTGATTTAAATTTTGTGAACAGGAATTCCTTTTTTCGTGCGCTTTCACTTTCACATTCGCGATTTTGAAAATCATAAAGACGACCTTTGTCTCAAAATATATGCATTAATTTTAGTGATTCTCATTTTCTATTTAAATCTACAACATTTAAAAAAACATAAAATATTAGATCAAGTAAGCACAGAATCAACTTTGCGCTGCTGCGCGATCGCGTCAAAGATCAGACAAATACACACGTGCATCTTGAAGCGAATGTTTTGGAAAGTGCTACGCCACGCCATCTAGTAGTTTAGATGAAAATAATATCAAATGAGCCTTGAGCCCCGTTGTACCCTATATTTCTCTCTCTATATATAAAATATAAATGTGTTAATAATAAATAATACATAAATATAATATTTATGCATTCAGGATTCAACGTTGTTGTCAGTATACAAATATTTAAATTTTAATATAATTAATTTAATTAATATAATTTAATTAAAGATGATCAAACATTGACTACTCAGGTCCTCATGTCCATCTCTACAAAAAATACAAGGGAGGACATAGAATGTTTAATATTTCGTAAATGTTTCATGGGATATAAACGGATTCACACAAGTGATGGAAATTAGACATGACTGGCCATTTTTGTAAACACTGCAAACAGCCACCAGTGACCTTGGAGAAACATCAGGCGCTCAGAAACCTTTCCCCCGTCTACAGCACTGCATCACACACGCACACGTGCACACACACACACACACACACACACACACACACACACACACAGCTGCATAATGAGCCGTGAGTCAGCACTAGTGCCAGACGCCCAGCGTGATGCAAGACGCTGAGAAAACCTTCAAACGCTCAGTTCTGGGACAGGATTTCTATTTATCACCAGCATGTTGATTTCCTCTGATTTCAGCTTCTCTGCACTGCGGTGCGATTAGATCTTAAAAATAGGGCTGCGAATCTGCAACTTCTCCAAGCGTCTTGTTTCTCCAAACGGAGGAGACGAATGCAGATTTGATTTTATGGTCAGGGCTTGTTGTTTTGCTGTCTGCTAACGGAAATGCGGTGCGCAGGCCTGCCATTAAGCAAACAGCGCTGTTGTCAGGGTAATTGCAGCCTGCGCGTGAGTGATGGACGCGCTGGCGAATGCGACGCTCTAACCTTTGGCTGCAGTGAGCATGGTGGAGGCCAGCTCGCACTGCTGGGACTCGATGTGGCTGAGGGTGAACCATCGTGGGTAACGATTGGGGACGACTGATACTATATGGTGAGGCCGGGACATGTCGCCCGAAGGAGCCGTGGATTCCAACACTGGTAACCTGCGAACAAAAAAAGACCAGAGTTAGTTCCAAACCACATCCTGTGGAGGAGTACAGTTAATCATCAATAACACATGGCAGTGCTATAAGTAAACGTTGCTTCTTTAGTGTAAAACTGTATTTTTCAGGCTGGTCCAACTAATGTGCATGAAAAGGCCAGACTTCCTTTCCTACAACCATAATTTCTCTCATTTATTTTCTGTGAGGGGTCTGTTTTTCCTTCTCATACAACATTTGGTTTAGCAGATCTGTAATCACAGATTATACAAGAAAAGAAACGAAAGAAATGGCATTTCTTGGGTATAGACCCATTAAAATATTTGTGAATCAATTTAAACTAAATTTTTTTTTTTTTAAATAAATCTCGTTTTGTTCTGTTAGTATTAATATATATATATATATATATAATTTTTATTTTTTTTTTGGAGTAAACTAAATTCTGTAATTAATTTATATATACACATACACACATTAATATTAATGAATACATATATTTCATTGTTAAATTAATAAAAAAATAATGCATTCATCATCTAACACTGATGTCAGTGCATAGACTTTCACTTTATTATTACTATATATATCAGGTTATTATTATGAAAAAACTTGTGTTGTTATTAAAATGTTATTAACTGACAAGAAAGGACTGATTTATGGATGTAAATAATAAAACACAGTATCACAGGACAATACTGAATATTTCACCTGCTCTAGAACCACAGCAGAAGTTTCCTCTGGGAAAGGACAGTGTGTCGTTCTCAAACAGGGGTTTTGCTGTATTGTTTTAGCCAGCTAACATGAGCCTGGAGGCGGCCCGCGGCCTTTACACACACCCCATTACTGACCATCCTGTTTGTCTGGACACTCACTGCGCTTCTGAAATACTACAACGAGGCCAACAGGCGCATCTCACCGGATTCAACCCTGTTTGAATCATGACATGAACTTCAGAGATCTTAACAGGAGCATATTTTTGCTGTGCACTTACAAAATTGACATCCTCATTATGCGCAGATGTCGAATATGATCTTGTAAATTGGCCGTTAGTTGCATGTTGGGCATCTTTGATGGCTTTGTGAGGCTACCTTGGCTTTCTGACCATATGCAACTAAAAATCATCTATCTGATCACGCATATTCATGTCGGAGCAGGATTTCGTCCTTCGTCTCCAGTGCAGCGCAAATATGTCAAAGCATCGCATCCTGGCATTGAGCTAATTACCAAGCCATCTACAAAGGGAATTGTATTATGAGGAGATCAGCCCTCCTCTGAGCCAATGCCATGGAGAGCAGTTATTTGGAGGCCACGATCTTTTTATAGAGAAAGTCAATACTGAGCCCGAAGCTCCAGCGCTGGCTAAATTTAGGTGGATCTTTGTTTGATACCATCGACTTTATATGTGTATCCTGAGCTGCAAATCCCCCGGTAAACACAATCCAATCAAAATATAATACAATCCCATACAGATTTGGATTTTTTTGTGTGGGTTGGTCAAAGAAGGAAAATTAATAAAACATATGAGAGGAAATCCGTGACAAGATGTCGATATAAATCTGTTGGACCAGCCTGAAGTTGGAAACCTTGCCAGAACCAGCCATAAAGCAACATACAATCAAAAATAACACTGACGTTCACAGTGAAATCCACTGCGCTTAACTGCATATTAAACATTAAATATGTTAGGACTGGCTGTGATCGCGCTGCGCAACATTTTCGCTTTCAGTGTGGATGGACCAATTATTGCATCACACCCATTTAGGACACGGTTTAACATTTTTTAAGAAACACAAGCATAACTAACAAAATTTCAGTGCAAATCCTTCATAGAATCGTTCTTGCAAAAACGTTCACAGCATTAAAGTTTTCATCAGGTCATGTCACGCTCAGATGACTGGCTACTATTACCTCTCACTTTCATTTCTACTTTGCACCAATTTGCCTGAAAATGACAGCATAGTTTGCTTGAACACATGGGATGGAAGTGCTGCTTTATCGCAAATTGTTTTTTACGATATCCCAATTTTGCACACAGATTAACTTGGTTGGAAACATAATACTTGAGTGAATGCACCAATTTACATCATAAGCAAAACTGATTTCGGAGTTAATTCGTAAAACTAAACGTAAACGGTTGCTTTGAAATACGCGAATACATCAATTTATGCAACATTCCAATTTTGCATATATTAAATTGGCAACCTAGATGGAAACATCTATATTTCAGTGAATGTGACAATGTGAATAAAAACAAACAGAACTGATTTGTGTTGATGATTTGTGACATGTCGCTTTGAAATGAGTATCAATTTACTCAAGACTCCATTTTGCGTGTAAATTAAATTTGCAGCTTGGATGGAAACATCTATACTTAGATGAGCAGAAGTGATTTCTGTGATAATTCGTAGAACTAAACCAATTGTTTCTTTGAAACAAATATATCAATTTGAATGGAAACATACATATTTGGAAATTTACATTTTTGTGTGTAATTTTTGGGTAAACTATGTAAATTTGCATTAATTTACATATTTGTTGTTTCAAGGCTACAATTTTCACGTAGTTTAATGAATTAACACAGAAATCAGTTTTGCTTCTTGTTTCAAAAAAACCAAATATATATTGTTGCTTCGAAACAAATACATACATTTTCGCAACATTTTAATTTTGTGAATATATTAAATTTGCAACTTGGATGGAAACATACAAACTGAAGTGAATGCGAAAATTTACGTAAGAACAAGCAGAACTGATTTCAGTGTTAATAATTTGTAAAACTAAGCTTAAATTGTTGCTTTGAAATGAATGTCAATTTACTCAAGAATAGAACGATTTTCTTTCTGCTTGTGTTTCATGAATGTGTTGTGTGTGTGTGTATGCTGACAAAGACCTTATTTAAATATTCAAAATATGTATTAAACAGGTTTTGTAAAGGCGCATGAATAACTGCTGCTGATAATGTAAAATTGTTGCTAACACACACACACACACACACACACACACACACACACACACACACACACACACAGGGTTTGTACAAGTGCGCATACACAAACGGCCACAAACGCGCTTGAGGAGTCGAGGGGGAGCGTGGGGTGAAAGGAGTGCTCTGCGTTACCTCTGCAGCCCAAATTAGACTCAACGACACATATTTATTATTCACACTTTTTCAAAAACTCATTTTCAGTGGCCATGAATTATTTAGCAGTTTTCCAAGCAAAAGGCGCCTTTTGATTAAACGGTGCCCCAGATAACCTCACGCCCTACACACACACACACACACACACACACACATCTGAGAATCAGCGAAGACATAACCGTGCCTTCTCAGGGTGAGTAAAGACGGTAAAAACAAGAGACACAAGGGAAAAATAAGCCACAGCCGTGGGCGTGTTCATTACTGTAGGTGGACGTGACGGTTTTGGCAGCAGAGTGTCACCCGTGCGGCCTGTGGAAACTTACCGCATTGCTCTCAGTGCAATTTTGTACGCCAGTTCGGCATCGTGAGGTAGGAGGCATGTGAAGAGATACTTGGCAAACGTGTGCATCGGAACGCTCTCTCTATAGATGAGCTCTCCCAAACCACTGTAGGGCCCACCTGCAAGAGAAAAACACACCCGTTCATGCACACAAAAACATACAGGAACAATTGCATTTACTTACTTTAAATCAGGGATTCACAAACTGTTTTGTCAGCCAATTTTTACATTTACATTTACCCCCCTGATATTTTTACCCTACTATATCATTTTTAAAACGCAAGGCCTCTAAATGATCAACATGATCAAACTTTGCTGAAAAACTTGTTGCACACAGTCTACTGCATGCCTTCTGTCATCTGACTGATAGCTTTTAGTTTTTTTTAACAAGTAAAAGGCCTTTAACAACTGCACGAAATTGCATACTTTTGCTCAGTTTGGGCTTCTGAATAAAACTGAAGTGTTTTTTTTCCTTCAAGCTCCAAATTTTTATTATATCACACTGTATGAGCCAAAAAAGGGTCAATAAACCATTGCATTTCAAATTTAAATGCAAATTTGCATTGCATTATTTTTTTTATTTCATTTCTGGCTTTGCAGATTTAAGTTAATACGTCAAATTTAACACATTCACCTTTTTTGGTTCTCCAGTGTAGGCTATGTAGTCCATAATGATTTCAAATTACTGATTTATTGTAAATCGACATATTTATAAATTTATATAATTATTAGCTTTGAATCAACTCATCAACTCCCCAGTTTAGGAATTACTAATTTAAATGAACAGTTATTAATTTCCATTCATACGCACTACTCAATTTAGGTGTAACACTTCTGTAAAATGTTTAAAACAACATACAGTCACATAAGATGTAGATGAAACTTACAGAAAGTACTTTTTTAACATTTATTTAGTTATTTTCATCACCAATATAAACATCAAGTTTGAAAATGCAAAAGTGTGAACAATGATTTGAATAAAGCTGTCGTATACAGCACATGCCCTTCTGAAGGTGTGAGATGTGGTTAGAAATGCACAGATTTGTAGGTACGAACAGGGTGTAAGTGTGTTTGTGAGAAAGAAACGCCTTCGGGGTTCATGTTTCACCACACAACCAAGTAATGCACACACACCCAAGATACCCTTCAGCATGACACATCAAAACCACGCAAAGTACTGCTGTGCTGTCATCACTTCAACAGTATTTGCATTCTGCTTTAAACACCACCATGGTATTATAAGCATATCACCATCGGTTTCTCTCCAACATCATAGATTGGTCGTACTGTAGGTCAAGAGTGAACCTGGATAACATCATCTCTGAAAAGCGTCAAGTAACGTTATCCATTTCCAGGCGAAACGCACAAAAAGCGGGCCGTGGCGTTTCCGGGGCGAGTGCTGCATCGTGGGTAATCTGCTTACAGAACATTTTACAGACCCTCCCCCTCCTCATCCTCAAACCAGATGAAAACCACACGCCCACTTTCAAGCATGCAGGCCTTTTCACACTTGCCTACAATATGAACTGCAATGCTAGAAGCCATATGTGAGAGCTTAGCTTTCCCTGTCATTAGATTATTTTCGACTGAGAGCACGGCGACCACAAGCCACTTCACAAATACACACGGCACTGGACATACAAACAGACACCGACAGACTAACCAAAGTAAACATTCATAAGAGGCAAACGTGCTACCAGCTACCTAGGCAGCATCTTAACCAAAATAAAACCTCATCTGTGATGCTCTGCATAGGCAGAAACTCAAAAATAGCACTCGACTAGATCTGACTAGTTAGCATACTGCTAAGCTAACTCTGAGAAGCATAAAAATACATATTACACACAAATAGTTAGTAATATTATACAGTAGTATAACTAAATATTAAAGTATACGCATAATCAACATCTATCTTGACTAATTAGTAATCAAGGTTACACGATCTTCACAGAGTTTGTTGCAAAGCATTCTAGGACTGCCTTCTTTGGAAAGCATGATCATGCTGCCTCATAACATCCCTTGTTTTGGCTAAATTATAAACACAGCACTGCATGTACTTCCCATAATGCCTTGTGATGAGCTTTGAGCGAAAAATAAATAATTTAATGACTATGTATTTAATTACTAAAATGTAAAAAAATAGCACACACACAAAAAAAACTGATTTGGACTATACTATGCATTTAATACTTGTTAGAGCTTCAAGCTGTTAGCTTAGCATCATGCTAATGTCAAACTAAAGTCCCTTTCAAGGAAAGTCTATTTTTTTTTGGCATGCAAGACCAACTCTTATATACTTGAATGTGGGAATACTGAAATCTCAAGTCAAATTTAAATAACATTTCAAATCGGCAATAAAATCTGACCAATAAATGCAGTTTTTTACGTTCAAACATTATATATTTCAGGATGGTAAAGCTTAGGGTGGCCTCTAATGGCAACTGCAGTGATGCGATGACTTTAAACCAATTGACCCTTCGCAGGGAGTTTGATTGACAGGCGATCGGACCAATCAAAATGCCAACTCTGCCATTTTTGCCCGACAAACAAACCAGACAGGAGAGTAGATTAACACCAGTGGACTTGAACTTGAAAAATGGCGTGTATTGACATCTTTCCACGGTTGAATAAAGATACCTTCTGATGTTCATTCACGTTTATATGGCGCTATAACTAGTAAAGAGGAAGAGATGATTGGTTCATGTGCCGCTTAAACTGAGGCGTTACAGCAATCTGTCACAACACATTAAAGAGCCACAAAACTGTCTTTTTATTGTTTGAATTCATTAAAAAAAAAAAAAAATTTGAAAAGCGTCAAGTAACGTTATCCATTTCCAGGCGAAACGCACAAAAAGCGGGCCGTGGCGTTTTTATTCCAAAAGTGACCAGCTTCGTTTTGTCTGTCAGCATGTTGTCAGTGTCCTCTTTATGATCTCTTTCATGTATTTTTCACTGCGTGAGAACATGATGTGTGGCGTGAGAGCGCCATGGCTTGTCCGACATAGCTACAGTAACAAGGGGGGCAGGTCTTTGCGAAGGGTCAATTGGCTGTTGGCTCTTAATTAGAATGTAGGACATATTCTGCAATTTTGCACATTGAACATTTTCCCATTCATAGTAATATGAGTACACCGTCTTGGTATATATAAAGTGTTTGGTCAACCTCTGTTCAACTGAACCTTAGTAAGCATCTGCTTATGTAGCCAGCTGACAGCAAGGCAGCTCACTAGGCTTGCAACAGAGCTACAGTCACGTCTTGCTGAAGATACTAACTGAAAACACACACACACACACAACAGCTGAGCATGCTAACTCTATTACAGCGTGTGCTGGAAGTGGGTGGCGTGCTCTGGATGTCTCTCAGTGTGAGAACGCTCTTGTTGTTTTGATGGATTTTCACATTTGGCCAGAACTCCCCCAAACCCCGTAGCCAATAGAATGCGTGCCTTCCTGTTTATTGTGCCCCCGTCACGCTCTTGGCATATGCTGGGTGGAGGAATCCACACAGCGGGGCCCGTTTATCAGTTCTCTTCATTCTTTCAAAACAACCCAGTGGTGTTCAGAGGCGGCTCTGTAGGCAAAGACCGTTTCGTTTTACTCCCAACACCAGCCGCGAGTGAAACAAACAGCCTCGTCCACCACTGAGCGCCTTTGCGCATGCTGAATATTGCTCTGAGGGAAATACAACTTAATGGAGTCTGAAACTTTGTTAAAAGAGGAAAACAACTAGGTTTTCTGAAGAAAACAAGCATGGGTCTTGCCCCTGCAAAACACGCCACCATGATGTTGAAGTTTGGTAGTTTCACAACTTTCCCAGCTCATGAATTTCTTAAGTTTCTGAATCGTTTGCTAGACTTTTCTAGGTTACTTGCCAAGGTATTCTTAGTGGTTACTAGGGCCTCACAAAGTAAGCGACCATCTAACAAGGCCCTACCTTTGCAACTGACTAGCATCCACCCAGAACACCCTACCAATGCCCTAGAAATGATTCTGAAACATTAGCAAATGGATTATCAAATACAAATAATTTCAACATCATGGTGGCGAATTTTGCAGGGGAGGCCTCCCCAATGTTGTGATCTCTAGATAGTTTAACATCATCTTTATGTTCAGTAAACTTTAACTGTATTTTTCATGCTTATTGCAGTACCAACTTCCAGAGCATCACCTTCTGCAACAACAACTGAACCAGATAATCAAGGTCTTCAAGATTACTAGGAACATTTAATCAAGTGTGTTGGAATAGGTTTTAGCTAAACTGTATGAAGGCAGCCCTCAGAGAGCAGAATTGGACACCCTTGGTATATAGTATGTGCTATTCTAGAGCAGATTTTTAAAGACACACTTCACAAACTATTTGGCTAGATATTAAGCTGACTCATGAGGAAATCAGATGCACCCATTCCAGAATTGTTAGCTATGTCCAAATTGCTTCCCCAGGCTATTGCTTTCAGCCTCGGTTAATGAAAAACAAACAGCATTGCCGTCATTCCCTCACACTGTAAATCACCAAGACTTACCCTCTAACAGGAAGACAGCTTGCTTGCGGAAGATCTTGACCAGGGTGTCGTCCAGGTCAACTTCCTGCAGCTTGGCGATGAGGTGCTCCTCGTTGCGGCACACCTTCTCTTGGGCGTACAGTCCATCGGGCATGATTCTCTGCTGACCCAGTCCCATCAGGGCCGTTTCCACCGCCAGGGCCAGATATGACTCACCCTCCTCCAGGAAGCGGCGCGTGGACGGAAACAAGTGCAGCTCGCTGTGCTTGCTCGAGCTCATTGTGCTGGCTGCAGAGGGCGAGAAACAGAAAGAACGTAAGAAACCGGGAGGTGGTGACACCTCCGGAGTTAACCACCGTAGTGAGACCTTCCTCCCAGGCACTGGTTCTTAGACAGGTCTTGTCGTATAATGAGGCACCAGAGAGGAACTCTGCCTGGACTCTGCCTGGTCTAATGAAGCAGCTCAGCCTGATAGGGCATAAGGCAAGGCATGCTCAATTAGGCTCCTGAGTGACTGAGGTAATACACTGAACCCTGGACTCGCAAATGCATTGGATGGTTCATGCATCACATTCATATCTGTGAGATGGTGCGAAATGCTATTGGATATGACGAGGCCCAGGCTGTATTTAGTAACTAGGAGAGAGTGAGACAGACAGAAAGACAGACAGGCTGAGCTTCACTCTTCACTGATCTCCAGCTACATGGCCGCCAACTCCGACATGCAGCTCTGAGCCACGCAAACCTTCCCACCAACTTGGCATCAAATCCAGCTTTTTAATTGGCTGCACTGGAGTCGATTGGAAAGGCTGTTTTTTGTGCCCAGGATTAGCTCCTTAACCAATCAAAAGGCTGTATTTAGTGCCGAAGGCTCAACATCTCGGCCAATTAAAAGGCCAAATATGGTGCTAAGGATTGATGCCTAAACCAGTCTTTCGATTGGCTTTGAGAAACTTATCCTCAACACCAAATCCAGCTATATAATTGGCTGAGAAGTCGATCCTTCGGCACCAAATCCAGTCTTCTTATTGGGTGTGAGGAACCGAACCTGTGCGTGCAATCAAAAAGTGGATTTGTTGCTGAAGAGGCAGTTCCTCAAGACCAAATTGAGCCGTTTGATTAGCACCAAATTCAACCTTTTAATTTTCTAAGAGGCCAATCCCTAAGGACCAAATATAGCTTTTTAAGTGGTTGCACAGTAGTCGATTGAAAAGGCTGGATATGGTGCTAAAGATTGACTCCCCAACCAGACTTGCACCAATTACTTTGACTGGCTGAGAGGTTGAGCCCTCAGCATTAAAAACAGCCTTTTGATTGGCCATAAGGAACCAATCCTTTGCAGCCATTCAAAAGGTTGGATTTGGTCCTAGGAAGTCAGGAATCTACCCATCTGATTGGCTGGGCATCACTGATCCCTCAGCACCAATTCCAGGCTTTTAATTGGTAGTAATGATTCATCCCCTCTGGTTTCTAAAATTGAAATTCCACCATGCAAACACTGGGCCAAAATGAGATGTGTTATGCATGAAGGCCTAAAGATATGCTAAGATTAAAACAAGCTTTATAAAAGAACTTTTGCGCAAACCCCTCCTTTAAAACCTTGAAAAACAGCAAACAGGCCATGTATTAAAAAAATACATGAAAAAAAACCTAACAAAAAAAACCCAGGATTTCTGATCGTTCATGTCGTTACCATTTTAACAGCAAAGTGAATCCAGAGCTCCATGTTCTCGGTTACACATTAATATCATTGGCGACTCATTTGGGGCTAATAATGAGAAGCATCATAATGTTTTAATGATGCCTCTTTGGACCCGTGCGGCTGGCTCCGGGAGGATTTAATGTCCTAATCAAAAATGAGCGCAAAGAGGGAAGCTTGAGGCTTCACACCTTCTTTTATTCTGCACTCCCATCACCAAATCTCTTTCTTTCTCCTTCCCTAATAAACTCTGAGTTCAAAGCCAACCACAGCAAGAGAGAAATAAAAGCCAGTGCTTCGGCTTAAGGAGAGCCTTGTCTACTCTTGGACTAACTGAACCTAACAGGAAGCCCTAGGCAGGAAGCTGGGAGATTTGGACGGCTACATAGTGATATGTCGGGCAAAGTTACAGCTCCTACATAGTCCACAGATATCCGGTATCCTGCAAAATCCTATCCTCATCTAAATCCCTTTTGGACCATAAGACTCCTAATCAGGTATAAGTTCATTAAGGGGTTCAAGTGTGGATAGGAGTTTGCATGTACACTAGACTTGTGGCTCTACGGTCTCCATCTTGAGTGGGCTTGCTGGAGACAGGCAGTCGCACCTACCCTTTCAGGTGCCAATCAGAACGGGCATAAGCCCAAAGGCAACAATAATGTATAATTGCAGCACCGTGTTCTCTGATTGTGATACAGTCATCTCTCCAATCAAAGCTCATGAATAAGAGATGGGAACAGAAAACATTAAAATTAAAAGTGCATTAAAAATGCAGCAGAGAAGAATAAAGTTATGACTTTTAGGCTCAGATAAAAGAGACTCATGCTTTACTCTTAATATATACCATATCTTTTTAATCAGAGTGTAAAGTAGTAGCATACGTGAGGTTAATTTGAGAGAGGGTTGATCGGTTCTACTATGGTGGTCTAGAAACCTGAAAACTCTTGTTGCAAATAGACATTCTGTCGATAACAAAGCAAAAACGAAAAATGATTTACAGACTGGTTCTTCCTACGTGGAGCACATGGCGCATGAAATATGCTGTATGTTTACATTAACAGTTTTTACTATAAATATTACAGAAGATGCTTAAGACGCCGGACGCCTTAACAGGGTGTTAATAGGACTTGACAGTTTCAGCTAGTTCGTAAAAACACTCTGCAAATAATCATGCTGCGGCATCTCACGTCTTTGTACCTGAGAAATCTAGAAAGCCGCCTTGCAAACTGTCTTCATCCCCGCGGCCCGTCTCCATCAGTGTGCTGAAGAGCGTTCCAATGGGGTCCAAAGGGTGTCCCACCCATCCCTCTAGATTAGTGATGGACGTCACCCCTTTATGAAGCAGATCTAGATAGAGAAAAAGATAAAATGGTTTGTTTTTGGATGGTACACAAAGAAACACTCTTTTTGACCTTATTTATGTAAGCAATGGCCTTCGAGCTCTGATCCAAACCCTAGAGAGCTCCCTATCTAGGCAACCTACTGTACATCACACGCATGTTCCCTAAGCAAATGCTGTTCCAAAAAGAAGGTAAGAAAACTGCACTGCTTTACATGGTACGTTGTAATTGCCAGCATCTTTCAACTATTCCAGAAAGCATTGCAACTTGAGATAATTTTATTCAGTAATGACAAGCATTGATAAAAAATAAAGTAAAAATGCACAATTTTACTCAATAATTGAGTGATTTATTGTGCTTATTAGGGTGAGTCATTATTAATATGAGTCATACTGTAGTTGATTCTTAAGTCACTGCAGATGACTAGAGAGAAATTATAAATATATGTAATTCAATAAAGAAACAAATACATAACACAGTGATAAAAATAGCACACAATCTACCAAAAGACAAAACCGTATCTAGAGTCTGACTATGTGAGGTGAACAATGGGAGACTGTGATTTCCTATAGCATCTGTCTCTTGTGGAAATCACAGCACTGGTGTTTTACATAAAGCCCAGAACCGGGCCATAGAACTGCCTCATTTGAATAATATGAATTATGCGTGGGCACTTTCACCACAACAAGCAGTCATTTGCATTTAAATGCAATTGACCTGAGCCCTGCTGGGCATGAGTGGACATTCAGCTCTAGTGAAGAGCAGTGCTGCATGAAACCGTTACCTGGCCATTAGATACTGAGACAGGGAGCACAGGAACACAGTACTGAAAAGATAATTGGGTAACAATGCTACCATTTTTTGGCCTTTTTGGCACTGTTAATGATACGGATGACAGAAAAAAGACGGAAAATTATAGAGAGAACATGTCAGACTTAAACTGCACATATACGACACAAGATCTGAAGCATCAAAGCATCTGCAAATCACTGTTTTAAATAAAAATGGATGATATCTGGCAACACAAGTGGCTGTTGGCAATGCAATGGGGGTCTGTCCAATCAAAAAAATTCACTTTTAGATGTTGTTTGAACACAAATGTGTGTTGGCAGTGTGTGTACACAACCACCCTATAAGGATAAAAATCCACCCGCTCCTTTTTTTATTTAATCCCCATAAATCATAAGCAGTGTCTCATAACGAGCCGGTCGCAGAATCCATAAGATGTGACATCACATTTTACAAGCCCCACCCACGACTGTTGATGGACACTGACGTAGTAGCAGTGCCCCTGCCCTGACTGAGCTGCACACAATCCGCCATGTTTATCTTCACGCTAGAGCATTTATAAGCAGCAATCAAGTAAAATATGTCTTTTTATTAAATCTACAGAAGCTGTTCAGTTCAGAGCAGTGAGTGATTTTCTGTTTTTATTTTGTTGTTTGGGTCATATTAACAGTGTCGACGCTGCTGTCACTTAATACATAGACTTAATAAAGACATTCAATACCTTTCCCAGACATAAACGACTTATGTGTGTTTTTAACATAACCTTGACAGTTTAAGCACAATAAGACATAGTACTCACATGCCATGTAACAGCTGATTTCTCTGCACGTGCTTCGGATGTGCACGCTCAGAAAACTGTATATCCGCAGTTTAAACTGATATGGCTTTAAAACGCATGAGTTCAGTGCAATAGACATGATAATCAAAATCAAACAGATGTTTTTTGGCAGAGTATCTGAGGTACAGCAGTTCGTTTGCATTTAAAGAGACCTGCACAAAAGTGTTTTGTGTTTCTGCTTCCATTCAAAACAAGCATTTTCAAAATTATATAATAAATGACCTGTGGGGTATTTGGAGCTGAAACGCCACAGACACATTCTGGGGACACCTGAGGTTTATATTACATCTTGTAAAAAGGGGCACAATAGGTGCCCTTTAAAATCTTTGAAATACTATGCAAATAAGCAGTGATGCAATGCATCAAATACCATTAATAACTCAGACATGGGCTGTCTTTCCCAAAAGCATTATGAGCTAAGTTGATCATAGAGCCCATTGGTGCTAATGCTTCTATGATCTACTTAGGCTTACAAACGTTTTTGGAAATGTAGCCATGGTTGTAGTCGAATGTTAGCAAGTTCGTCTGAGGCATTACATCATTCTATAAGATTTGTCTCCTCCCTTATATAAACGGTGCATGGGAAACAGTGCTGCCATTGCACTAATGTAAGATGAAATGATTATGCACTGCCGCAACTTATAAACAAACGCTTTCCCCTACCAAATGTTCATTTTTAGCGGCAAGAAACTAATTCGACCAGTTTTTAACTCACCTTTCTTGTGGTTTCGGAAGAGCTCCAGCTGTTTCTGCTGCTGCCGGCGCAGGGTGTTGACGATTGCGATGGCCAATCGCAGTGCTTCCCGTGGGTAACCGTGAGATCTCAGTGCATCTACCCTGGCGCAGGCCGTAGGGACGTGTTCTGTGACAGAAACCCCCGAAAAAAATTCTTTAACAAACCTCAGATGGGCACAATAGAAACATATTCACCCGCACGCAAAAGGCTAGCAGGACAGAAAATAAAAATGCCTTTCATTTTGTTAGAAACTCTTGTTCTCGTTCCCAATAAAGCCTCCATTCATTGCTTTTTTTCTTAAACTTGCTCTGCTTTTTTTCTTAACACTATAGACTGCGTAACACAAAGAGGCGAGTCAAACAAACGTCTTTTTCCAGCCGAGCCGCTCACCGTGCCACAGGGGCCAGCCGCGAGAGTCAAAGAGCGAATTTTCAGTGTTGTCATGGTAACAGTAGTTGGTGTAGAGGTCGTCGTTGATAATGTGCTGTAAGTGGCTGTCTTGCCAGTGGAGATCGCATGCCTCGATGGCTCGCGTGAAAACCGTCCGGTGGGGCCGGGTGCCCGAATCTGAGGACGAAGAAGAGGAGGAGGAGGAGGAGGAGGAGGAGGAGAGACAGGGAAAAGGGAAAGGAAATTGCTCTGTCATTCTCAATGCTAGCTCTGAGAGCGAGGCCCCTGGGGGCCTGTCAGTCAGGGGCAAACGGTAAAACCTTCGGAAATAAGTCCGTAGATTAGTGCAGCGAGCTGAACTGTCATTCACAGGTGGTGCAGATACCGACATGACCGCTGCAAGGTGGCTTTACATGGGCTGGGTGATCTAGCTATAATAAATTATTATATCAAGCCTTTTGACAATATTTAATATGCAAAAACTAAGTAAACTACGTGATGCAGAGACTTCTGTAAACATTTTTGAGTGATGAATCATTGAATCAGACAGTCAGTTCAAAAGTTTGGGGTCTTATATGCAGAAGTCAGTCTCTTCTGCTAACCAAGGCAGCATTTATTTGATAATAAAATACAGTAATATTGTGAAATATTTTTACAATTTAAAATAACTGCTTTCTATTTGAATATACTATAAAATGTAATTAATTCCTGTGATGCAAAGCTGAATTTTCAGCATCATTACTCCAGTCTTCAGTGTCACATGATCCTTCAGAAATCATTCTAATATGCTCAAGAAAAATTTCTTATTGTTATCAAAGCGGAAAACAGCTGTGCTGATACATATTTTCATGGAAATCTAGATACTTTTTTTTCAGTATTCTGTGATGAACAGAAAGTTCAAAATAACAGTATTTATATGGAATAGAAACATCATAAATGCCTTTACTGTCACTTTTGATCAATTTAATGCATCCTTGCTGAATAAACACATTAAATTATTTTAACAATAAATACAAATATTACTGACACCAAACTTTTGAACAGTCTATAAACAGCAAATGAAGCACACTGAGTTGATTAATTCATCAATTCATTGCTTTATCGTCAACAGAAACATATAATATATCATAAATATTTGCTATATCGCCCAGCCTTAGTGCATCCCAGACTAAAAACTCTAATTAAATCTATACAACCTCTGTGCCAACTAGTCTAGAGCCCATTCATGCCCAAAATACCCATGCCTTAGGAAAAGGGGAAGTCATTTCTTTGCAATTACCTGTCTGGAGCATGAATATTTATAACAAAACACATCATAAAATCTCTGCAGACGTTGTCGCCTCGGTATAAAAGACCTGACTAATCGAAAAGTTTCAATGGAGCTATTTCCCCCCCCGCCCCAACCCTCGCTTTCGCCCAGAGTTATGATTAGCACAGCAAGGACAAAAGCCAGGGAGGAAGTACTGAACCGCTGTTATTAGGGGCATTCCATTAGTCACACAAAGCCTAATAAAAGGGGCGCATGGAGGCACGGTTGATTAAAACACCCTGTTTCTGCCCCCACCACCATGACACTCTCACACACACACGCTTACCTTGGTTGCCGTGTGCACCCTGAGGCAAGGCATTGGTTAAATTGGGCAGCTCGTTGCCGTGGTTACCGTCCTCCAAGGGACACACGTCCACACTGTTCCACTTCTTGAGCTGCCTGAGCCAAGCGGCCTTCTGTTCCGGCTTACAGTGGGGGTTCAGCACAATACACATCCACAAGGCACCTGGGAAAGATGGGGAGCGTCAACACAAAGCAATATGAAGGGATGCTTGGCGGTTTCTTAAGAAATAGATGATGTAGGCCTCACCAAACAGCCTCCAAATCGGCCTGGGAGGTTCATATGGTACAAACAGACAGAGAGCTTCATTACGTCTGACAGACAAACAGATAAATAGGTCAGCTGACTGCTCGACTGAACGCCGTTACCTTTAACGCAGACAAACGACCTCAGAGAGCTCGTCAAATCATTTCCTTTATGCTCCGCTTTAAATTTGATGGTAATCATATAATCCTGAGTCACTAATGACAGCAATTTCTCAGAATCAGCTTCATGTATTTTTGCTCAGGCTTACTGAAGTTGACAAGGAATTGAATGCAATTCTTTTGATTGGATGAATAACCAGATATGATTTTTGGATCTATATTGTTGTGATGTAACTTTCTGCTCTGCGCACATTGAAAATGAAGATACAGAAGATACATATCTGTGTGTGAGATTAAATGTAATCTGGAACACATAAATAGATTATATTACATTAAAATACTCGTAATCAGACCACACAGTTACTTTTTGATTGATTACATGATTACATATTCACATGGTGAGGAATTCCTTAGCTTACTGCCGTTACTGTGGCAGCCAACAACAGCACAGCAACCCTCCGCACATTTTTATATGTAGTTATATTGAAAAAGTTTAAATTCAGTCTATCTTTTTTTACCCCGTTTTAACGGATTTCTATGGAACACGAGAGCACCCAAACAAGTTAGAATCCATCATGGCGCCGCTCATCGGTTATTCAGGAAAAAGGTCTATATATATATATATATATATATATAATTTAAATTGTAATTATAACATTTTTTCTCATCTTTTGACCAACGTTTCAGTAGATTTGGGAACTGACAGGAGAAAACCACTTCTAATTGGGCAAGCTGGCATTATTATTGGCTGATAATCTAAAAAAATTGGCCAAAAATCAGTCTAGAATAGCACAGTATCTACACAAATGGCTGCTGTCAATCTTGAGAAAGGCAATTGAGAAAAGCACTTTTGTTTATTGCAGTAATCTGTAATCTGATGACGAACAGTCCAGCTGATATGTTGGTTGCTCAAAAATGATGGCAGTGAGTGGAGTTTCTACTCTATAAATACACCAAATGCTCACAAACCCTGATTTAAAAAAGTAATAAAAATAAGTTAGATGACATCCATCCTGAAATACAGGCCTCTTTTAAGCCAAAGGTACAAAGAAGTTGAGCATAAAGCTCCGGATCGATACACGTACGTCCCTCACAGGGCAAAGCTGCAGAACGTCACCGCCGAGCAGCCGCAACCCATGAGGTTCATTTCGCCTCTAATTCATCCCATTGGCTGCATTAGGCAGTGATGTATGGAGCCTGACGCGAGCGCCGTGCCATACGGATTGTGTATGATGGTTTAATCACTCCCAGAGTGCTCCGCAATGACATACTGAGAATACCTGCAAGAGCCAGCTGAGAGAACGAGAGCTAGAGATGGAGGAGGGGCGAAGGAGAAAACAACGAGATAGGGGGAGAAATGAAGCGAGCGGGAGAGACAAATGTATGATGGCAGGAGAGGAATTAGATAGCGGCAAGAGAAAAGAGTGGAAGACAAAGGAGGAGAGAGAGAAGGAAAGCAGGAGGGAGAGATGTGAGGAAATCTGGAGGAGCACGGGAGGCTCGTGGGGGGATGGGACCGAGTCTCGGCTCTTTGTTTGGGCATGAAGGACAACAGACGTGGAAGAGATGAGAAAACATGCACCACGGAACATGCAAACACAGGATGCAGCGGCGTATCAGAAAAATGCAAATCTCAGAGACTTTAATGCCTCTACGCCAGGAGAAGGTTAGAGGCAGGAGTCAGGGTGCAAATATAATAATCAAAGTATAAGAAATGTAATACACTGTATTATAATAATAAATTATAACATAATATTAGGTGCAAAGGTTTTGCTGCAAAATACCACTACTATAAATATAATAATAATAATAAATATGATATAGCTCCTTTTTTGTGCTGGGAAATAAAATGATAAAAATTTTATAATAACAATAATAATAATAATAATAATAATTATTATTATTATTATTATTATAATAACAGCCAAAAATTAATATAATAATATAATATAATATAATATAATATAATATAATATAATATAATATAATATAATATAATATAATATAATACTTGAATGCCTCTAAGACAGGAATAGGGTTAGAAATCAATAAAGTATTACAGAAAACCAGATTTTCATGAATTTATGATACTTAATTTAAACTAAAACTCTCAATAAAATAAGACATCAAATTCGATGTCCTTACAAACAACATCTGATTTGTGATAAGTCCGATATGTGAGTGAATGATTCTTATGAGTCGATTCTTTTGAATGACTCGTGGCTCCAGTTAAAGATACACATCTGGAGTTCTATTCTAATAAATGCTACTAAAACAGCGCTGAGACTTGCTAAATGAACTGTGTCTACATCAGGCAAAAAAAAGTTATTCACCCATTTTCCAGTTGCCCGTAACTAGGTGGCATCTTCTACACTTCCACTGTAGGGAACTTCAAGTCGACACGGTTGCTTACAGCATAAACATGCATTATACTGTAATGGAAACTGTAGTGGAAACGAGAACTGGCCAATTTCTTATGGTTACCGTTCCTAGACAGGCGCTAACGGATCTGCAACAAACAAGACAGTAAATACCACAAACAACGGCAAATAAGACATAATAAAACACTTCAAAGTGGTTGTTATGGCTAAACCAAAGCTAAACTCATCGTCACATCGTCCTGTCCAGTATCTCTTGCAAACCACTGATTGAAAGCAAAAAATGGTTACAGCAACTGCAATTCATTACAACAAGATCAGAATAAGTGAGGTGTGACGCCAGGGAGGGGAGAACGCTACATGCTAATCAAGAAGCCGCTGGCTATTTAGCCCGCCATTGTCTTAAACTTGCTGGCTATACGGCTTTGTGTTTGGACAATGTGAAAGATTAGCGCTCGCTAGTGTAATTATGTCAGCTGAGAGAAGTCGTGGCCTAATTTCCAGCCTCCTCCGTCATACGTAACCTAGATGAAAAGGAGTCGCTTTCAGCACACAGGCCCCTGTGCCCAGATTAATTAAAACAATATTGAGCTTTGCTGAATAAATTCATCCACACACGCACACAATCACGCACACACAGCCCTCCCCCTTCGCTCTGACCGCGTCTTTCACGGGCCTAATTTGAGCTTTCACTCCAAATCTCATCCCTGCTGTCAGCACGCCTGTCTCAAGACCAAAGCATCCCATGGTTCCACTCTCTCGGAAACACACATGCATAAACACAGCAAATGCTCAAGCAATATAGGCTTTTCAATGGGATTGACATGGACAAGGGCGACCAAAATAATCATAACGATAATAATAAAACATCATAATATAATACAATATAATGTGTAATATAATATAATATAATATAATATAATATAATATAATATAATATAATATAATATAATATAATATAATATAATATAATATAATATAATATAATATAATATAATATAATATAATATAATATAATATAATATAATATAATATAATATAATAATATACGGATGTGAAGGTTTTTGGGAAATAATAATATAGAATATATAATAAAATGTGAAATAATATCAAAAACAATAATCATCATAGTTAATACATAATATTTCAGAATATACTAGAAATAATAATAATAATGATAATAAAAGAAATAATCTTCAACTTCAATGTATATAATATAATACAATACAATATGGGTGCTAAAGTTTGCTGGGGAATCATCATATATATTATTTTATAACATATGGGAAATAAGAAAGAGAAGAAATAATAATCTTCAATATATAATATAAGTAAGGGATAATGCACGGCTAGCTGTGCAGTAAACGATTTTAATGCACAAAGTGGGCCAAGAACCACCCGACGCAAAGTGCATTAAAATTGTTTAATGCACAACTAGCCATGCATTATCTTTTGCATGTATATTTACATAATATAATTAATATAATATAATATAATTAATTTAATATAATTAATATAATTAATATAATTAATATAATTAATATAATTAATATAATTAATATAATTAATATAATTAATATAATTAATATAATATAATATAATATAATATAATATAATAGACTAGTGCTAAGGTTTTTGCTGGGAAATAATTTATAATATATTATTGAAAATAATATTAGGAAATCATCATCATCATCATCATCATCATCATCAATATTTTATAATATATGTGAAATAAAGACAAAAAAAATAATCATCTTCAATGTAATATATATATATAATAATATAACATCAGATTTTTGTGAACTGATAATGCTTGGTTCTTGAATGTCTACACATTCTTCTATAATGCTCAGTAAAATAAGACGTCAATGTCGATGTCTTAACTGGTTGCTCACAACTAAGCCTGTCGCACTAATCAATATATCGACTCATTGCACAATATATGTACATGACCTCAATAAATTTTGGTGAATGTCACCAAGTTTTTTGCATTCCACTCGCACCTGTGTCTTTTGCAGCTTCTCGTACACAAGTCATGAGGTGCTAGTTCAAATTTAAAAAGTGCTTCTACAAAAAAAAAAAGACAGTTTAATCTGCAGATATGGCCTTGTTTCGGGATCTGTGGCTTTGTGCATACGGACATCCGACTGCTAAGTAGTGATTGTAAATTAAGGGTGCACACTATTGCTGAAAAACACAAAGAAAAGAAGGTCAGGGAAAAATCTGTGTGCATTTTTCTTTTTTCTACTTGTTACTTTGCACTTTTTGTGAGAAAATGCTTATTTACTATTTATTCAAGTTTTTTTTTAAAGTATCTAATATTTTGATACTTCATTTCAGTGCTCTAAATATTCCTAAGAATCGAGCGTTTGTTGTCATTTGAAAGTGTGTAGGCCTTCTTTTATTATTATGCTGTTATATTATGATTATATGTGATCCTGGACCACAAAACCAGTCATAAGGGTCGATTTTTTGAAAGATAAATGAATAAATAAGCTTTCCATTGATGTATGGTTTGTTAGGATAGGACAGTATTTGGCCGAAAATCTGGAATCTGAGGGTGCAAAAAAATCTAAATATTGAGAAAAATCACCTTTAAAGTTGTCCAAATGAAGTTCTTAGCAATGCATATTACTAAGCAAAAATTAAGTTTTAATATATATACGGTAGGAAATCGACAAAATATATTAATGGAGCATGATCTTTACTTAATATCCGAATGTTTTTGGCATAAAAGAAAAATGGATCATTTTGACCCATGCATTGTATTGTCGGCTATTACTACAAATATACCTGTGCTGCTGTTTTTGTGCTCCAGGGTGGCATAAAATGGTCTTAAAATGAGCATCTATCATCGCAATTATCATCGCACAACAAAAAGTTGTTATCGTGACAGGCCTACACAACAACAAACAAACGACATCCACACAACTAGTATAGCGTGATTGGAGAGGATCAGTCATTATGAGAGCATGAACACTGCGACTGCTCGAGCAGTATGGGTTTTTTATGGGGCCGACGGCGAGCAGGGCGACTGCCACTAGCTGCACCAAACGTAATTGTGAAAATAATGAATAAAAGCGATCCGAGACCTGCCTGATGCAAGCGTGCCTTTGTTCCCCCAACAAAAGCGACCCGCTCGCAGCAGAGGGAGCGAGAGACGGATGAAGGAAGCGGCGGAGTGAAGGATGCTGGGAGGGGCGAGCATATAAATCTGGGCTGTAATCTCCCTCTCGCACTCGCTGGCAGCCGTCTCCTCCGCTCCTCATCCTCAGCCTACCTGACCGCTGGTGTCAGATTAAGTGTCCGGGATTTAATGAAACGGTCGTCGCATTATCGCGCCTGTCAGGGAGGAAGAGGAGGGGGCAGCCTTCATAACGAAGGCTTCTCCAATTACACCAGGGCTTAGAGGGCCTGACAGGCGTAATGATTCATCTGAGAGAGGGAGAGAGGGAAGATGTGCCCCTCCGATCTCGCTCGCCTCCTCTTTTTAATGAACAGGGCCCCTCCACGGGTTCTTCAGGGGTGTATCGAGCTCTCAAAATGGCGGAGCTCGCCCGGAAGAGACACCTCCAGCGTTTATCTGGATCGAGTCTCAGCCTCGGTCAACACGTCCACGGAATGTTCGCCAAAAACACAAAAATAAAATCATGAGAGCATAACAAAGCTCCAAACAGTTCGCCTTACTTAACAACTCAAAGGAACCAGGATGCAAATGCAAAATAATAAAATAAAGAAATTAAATTAAAGAAATGGGTGCAAAGGTTTATATGCTGAGAAATAATGATATTAATGATAATAATAGTAATAATAATAATAATAATGATGTAAAGGTCTTTTGCTGAGAAATGATAATATAAAATACAACAATAGGTTCAAAGGGTTTTATGAGATTCTAATAATATAATATATGTAGGTTCAAAGGGTTTTATAAGGTGTTATAGTAATAATAATAATAAAATCAAATAAAATATAATAAAAATTAACAAACAGACACATTTTCCTCTAATTTTCTTTAGTGTAAGCTTTTGCTTCTGTCCATTATTGTGGCATCGTTGGTTTTCAAATATCTCCTAAATATAAAGCAATGAAGCAGAGCTTGCTTTGTTTTACATGTCAATCATATGTTCTCTTCCTGTCTATGTGGGCTGTTCTTGGCCAAATTAATCTGTAAACCAGACCACACGAGACTAGACACCTAGGAAACACTGTATATACTGCAAACTGCATTTCCCTTAAATTCTGTGGGATGCAACATTATAAGTGTGTAGGACTCGTGTTGGTTGGGAGCCCCCATCCAGGGGCCACTCATTAAACAGCCCACTTCCCTTTGAGACACAAAGGGCCTCTCTTCCCCTTCCTGCAGCCTCTCCTCATCCTCCGTCAAACAAAAATGTGACACAGAAGGCCTCACTGCACACAAACGCCCGCTAATCTTGTTCAGCCCCGCAAATTCCTTGTAGTCACACCGTCAGCTCGGACACAAAAGCATCAGCCTCTAAAACTCCAGCCCTTGAAACTTTCAAACAGAGGACAGAAACATACTTTACGCAAGTACTTAAATGTTTGGGGGCGGTAAAATGTTTTAATGTTTTTGAACAAAGTCTCTTATGCTTACTGATACTGCATTTATTTGATCAAAAATATTAAGATTTCAAATAACCGTTTTCCATTTTAATATATTGTAAAATGTCATTTGTTCCTGTGATGCAAAGCTGAATTTTCAGCATCATTACTCCAGTCTTCAGAGTCACATGATCCTTCAGAAATCAGTCATTTTTAAAGTTTATTTAATGAATAGAAAGTACTAAAGAACAGCATTTATTTGACGTAGATGTCTTTTCTCTCACTTTTGATCATTTTAAAGCATCCTTGCCGAATAAAAGTATTAATTAATTTCTTTATTGTAAATACTAAAGCTTGGCCAATGCACAGTAGATGAAGTACTAGTTTACTCTAATGCATGCAACAACACCGTGCAAAAACACTGAGGAACATCGCACTTGCACCACATTATCAACTGCATTTGGCCACATTTCAACACACAAGATCAAGCTCGAGTAGCTAGAAACGGTTGCGTTCACATATTTGCGTACTTATCTCATCAAATGCTTGAACGTCCGATTTGCGGGTCCATTGGTCTACTGCTTATCTCCCGCTCTGCTTCTGCGCTTGGCACCCAGGGACCTGGACGCCAGCAATTGTGCCCACTGCCGCCGAGTGCCAAGGCAAAATTGATGAAACATCACAGGATTTGAGAATTGGCAGGCTGACACGATGCGGCGAGCCAGTCACAATTAAAATGATTACACGTCCTTCCAATTTTCACCGCTTTCATTCCAATAGTGCTGATAGCAGGAGATTGAGACGGAAAGGCGGAAAAAAACATGATATATTCCTTACATATACTATGCTAGGTGGATTGAATGGCAGCAAAACAACATTTGTTGTTGGCTCCGTGCGTTTTGATCCAGTTACAGTAATTGAAGCAATAGAAGCAGGACGCAGCACTTCAGAAACGGCCTAAAGTGCGTCGCCCGTTTCTAGTGCTTGGGTTGGCTCGTGTGCTTACCACAGTATATTTTAGACGGAAACACCCGAGAGGGTTTTAAGTGGGAAAAGAATATGCAATATTGATCAAGAGCAAAAGCTACGAATATGCAATCTGGCAACGGCAGCATCCTCTAAATGGCCGTCCTCAGAGACGCAGGTGGATTTTAAACGGAGATCCGCACAGACGCTGAGTGCAGTGAAGACGGACCGCGAGAAACAACACAACCGACCAGTTCCCATACAGATGCCACTTAAGACATGCAATCTACCTCGCATCCAAAAAAAACAAAGATTCAGCCGAAATTCTGGTGCTGAAATAGCAAAAAGTTGATTTTTTGTGTTGTTCTCACCTAACTCGTCCCACAGCTGTCGGTATTTGTCCGTCATGGTGGTTCCCTGCTGCCGCCACAGAGCCAGCCGCGGGTCAGCCATGAACTGCTCTGTGATTAGCGTTAGCATGCGAGCGCCGTTCGAGTCCCGCATCTTCAGCATCTCCCGTACCTGCAGGAAAATGCGTACACACATGCAAGATTTAAGAACAGGCATACCATATCCAAAGCAGACATGATTAGAAGTGATACATCCTCTCTCTACAATTAATTTTTGTTCAAACTAGCCACAACCGCGAAAAGTGGTGCATGACAAGACGTTTTATTTTCATTCTGATCACTCTAGACACATAAACATTAAAATGTTTTTAAATAAGTCTCTTCTGCTCACCAAGGCTGCATTTAATTGATCAAAACCAGTAATACTTTTATTGCTGTTCTGGAACCATTATATCTGGAGCACAAAACCAGTCTTAAGTAGCACAGGTATATTTTTAGCAGTAGCCAAAAATACATTGTATGGGTCAAAATTATTGATTTTTCTTTTATGCCAAAAATCATTAGGACATTAAGTAAAGATCATGTTCCATGAAGATATTTTGTAAATTTACTACTGTAATATATATCAAAACTTAATTTTTGATTAGTAATATGCATTGCTAAGAACTTCATTTGGACAACTTTAAAAGGTGATTTTCTCAATATTTAGATTTTTTTGCACCCTCAGATTCCAGATTTTCAAATATTGTCCTGTCATAACAAACCATACATCAATGTAAAGCTTATTTATTCAGCTTTCAGATGATATATAAACCTCAATTTCGAAAAATTGTGGTCCAGGGTCACATATGTATAGCAGCAAATTTTTATTCCTGAGGTAATTCTATTCCTTATTTAATTTATTTTAATATAATATATTTTATTAGAATACGATAAATAAAGAAATAATATAAAATAAATTTTATTACAATTATTTTTTATTAAAATATATTAGTGTCATTAACATACAGAAATTTGAAAAGTGCACCAGCAAAAACAGCTTGTTTAAATTTATTAAACAAATAAATCATTTTTAATCAAAAGATTTTATAAAATATTTTTAGTTATAATATATTTTATAAATTATATAAAATCTATAAATCAGTGTCATAAATCAGAAAACAGCTGATTAATAATTTTGCAGAAACCAAGATACATTTTCTTTGTCAGGATTCTTTAATGTATAGAAAGTTAAAAAAAAAACAAAATTCATTTTTGTTTATAATAAATGTCACTTTTTCTCAATTTAATGCATTTTTGCTGAATAAAATAAACAATTTCTTTCAACTGACCCCAAACTTTTAAACAGAAGTGTTGCTTATGCATTAAACATGAAATGTTTTTTGATTGGCCTTGATTTTGTAGCTTCTTAAAGTATTTTATTTGCAAACCTTTTTTTATTCAAGGTTGCGTCATGCCTGGGTAGGATATCTTTTTAGAGACCATCCAGACAGGAAGCATTGCATTTTATTCAAATGTAGCGACTGAGTTTATACTAGCATGCTAAACTTTAAGAATTTCTTTATTTGATCGCTTAAAATGCTATCGCAGTGATATGGAAAAGTTAAAATCATCACGAGCGGCTCCTGGAGCTTCAGCCCACCTTTGAGAACAGGAGATTGAGCTGTTTGCCCGAGCCATGGTATCCCCCCTGGGACAGGAAGAGTTTGACCTGCTCCTGGACCTGCTCCTCGTCCAAATGCCAGCAGTTCTCATCGTCCACGCTGGCCCCCGCCGTGGGGTCCGGGGCCCCTGATTTAGAAACACACAACCAAGCGATCAGCGAACAGTATGGTGATGCTTATGTTGATCAAATGGGACTTTCACAAAATAAAGCCTGTAAAACGAGGCATTACAGATTATAGTCATGGAAAATCAAAACCAGAGATTATTTATCAGCCCAAATTCTTCAACGCAATTAGTGCAATCGACACAGAGCCTTAATGCAATGCAGAAGCACCCTGGTGTTCGAGAAGGAAACCCCCTCGAACCCCAAACAACGGCTGATGATTTAAGTGCCGTCGACAATGCTGAGGGTCTATAGTAAAGATTTATTAGACGCCACATCAAACCAACTTCCTGCATTCCAGCCGTGACCTCACACAGTCCCAGCCTGATGAAAGCACTTCCTTTCTGCAATGTGCTGTTTGCTGACGCTTTTTCCCCCTATAATTGGCACATCCGCTTTAGATTTCCCCTTCCCGACAAAAGTGAAATATAATATGACCATTGTGCCTAATGCCGAAACGATAAGAGAGACTAGAAGAGTCTTTCTTTCCATTTAGATTCATGTCATCAGGGCATGATACTCACAGCAACAGCTCCAGCCCGCAGCAGAGCCTAGAAACGGTGCTAATACTAATCTGTGTGCACTTCACAATATCAGCCAACTCCTTTTTAAAGGGTCCGGTGTAAATGGAAATTTGAATTTTGTTTGCCATTTTCAGCAGATCTATAGAAATTAAGCTGCAAAAGTGTCTTAAGACGTTATATTCATGTTTGTGATACCACACTTTACATTAGTGACTACATTTACAGGCAACCCACAAGTCAGTGCTTTTGCACATGGAAAACTGGATAATCAGAACAGAAAACAGAAATCTGAAAGGTGCTGCAGAAAAACAGCTCGTCTAATTCTAAGGATAGACAGAGGGTAAGAAAATGGTTGTGTAAAATAAATAAATTGATGAATTAATAACGAAATAAAGTAAAAAAAAAAAAAAAAAAGGAGAATAATTTATGGCCACTATGATATATTTTAAGCTCAACATAATAAATAAACAAAATAACATATATAATATAAAATAAATATACAAATATAAATAATGAAATATAAATAATATAAATAAAACAAATATTTTCATTTTGTAATTTATTTTTGTATTTATTTTATTAGAATAAATGACAAAAAATAAATAAAAAATAAATGCAGAAAATATTTTATTATAAATAACTAAAAAAAAAAAAGCTACAAAGCATGAGAATATGGGCCTTTGGATTTTTAGATGCTTTTTGTTATAACATCAAACAAAACAATGTCTTTTAATCTCAATATAGTAAAATAAATAAAACAACGTTTTTGCAGAATATGGCCTCCTTAACAAAAGAAAATGTATTTATTTATTTATATATATATATATATATACACATACACACACACACACACATATATATATATATGTGTGATATATATATATATATATATATATATATATATATATATATATATATATATATATAGCGCTAAATATTTGTTTTATTTATTTTTAGATTAGTTTTATAAATATAACAATTTTAAACAATAAATCTGTTATAGTATAATAAATATGATATTATATAAATAGAAAATTTAAGCCCAGTTCTGGTAGTTAGCTCTGTTAAACAGTAGGAACATCAAGCAGTAATGCTCTTGATATCAAGGGTGCTTCAAGCGCACTCCTCGGATGCAGCCGGAGCTCACCGTGTACTTGATTGATCTCTGAGTTCTGGGAGAGAATCTCGTCGGCCAGTTTCTGGGCCGTAGGCAGCACTTCCGTGTGGTGGACGGTGATGAGATACTGCACAAACTTCTGCAACTGGTCCCTGTTCATCTGGAATAGAGTCTCTGAGATGGGGAGGTGAAGTTTGACCTGCTCGGGCCGCCGTACGCGGTACAGTGACAGCGCCACCACATGGGCGCAGTAGAAGATGTCCTTATTTCCGCAGCCGCACGTTACGGAGGTGATCTTGCAGCGGTCGAAGCTAATGGCTACGCTGCACACCATCTCGGGTTCTGACTGTGTGGCCGGTTCCGTTACTGTGCCGCTCAAATGGAAACCTGAGAGACAGAGAGAAAGAAAGTTCAATTTTGGATACGGTGTATACTATATTTTTTCAACTCTTTGGACAGTCAAGAAAAATTCCATAAATGTTTTCTGACTATATTTTCTCCAAGAGCTTTGATGCTCCACATAAAAAAATTCAGCATTTTAAATGATCAGGCTTTATTTTTCCAAACTGATCGGTTTTCCTGTAGTGTAGTGGATTAAATAAATAAACAAGCAAACATTATTTAAAAAAATAAAAAATTTAATAAAACCGAATAAATAAATAAAAATGCTTAGAAAATGAATTAAAAACTAAATAAAGGCAAAAATAAATACTTTAAAAATGTAAAAACAAAAATATTAAATATGAATTAAAAGAAAAAAATATATATACGAATAAAATGAATTTGTAAAAGATAAAATAAAAACTTAAAATAATTTTTCAAATAAAAAACAATCTAAAATAAATTCTTTAAAAAATAATAAATAAAAAATGTATTTAAAAACTAAAAAAAACAAAACAAAACAAATAAATCCCACTGATACAAATAGATTCATGAACATTTCAAAATTCAGAATACAAAAAAAGAAAAAATTCACCTATCTACCAGTGTGGCTGTTATGATAAAGAGAAAATGGACACAGGCAGAATGTAAAGCGGGCGAGAGGATGAGGAAGTTTCAGTCTATGAGTGGTGAACAGATGTGTGTGTGTGTGTGTGTGTGTGTGTGTGTGTGTGTGTGTGTGTGTTGGGGCGGGCAATGTGGGTGGAGCTGCTCGGTGACTGGCGTGTGCCACTACAAAGACAGGACTGAATAATACAGATGCTCATTTGAATATTATTTGAAGTTTCGGTCCAAAAGAGGCGGAGAATCGTACATTTACTAGGAAGTAAAGCAGACATTAATGAGCGCGTCTCAGCAGCCCAACGCCCAGGGAGTTCAAATGTGCCCGTCTACGGCCGACTTCACTTCCTGCTCGGGCTGCTTCCAATATTTAAGCACTTAAGTACTTCATTTGCGTCTTTGTTTAAAAAAAATTATGAAATTAAATAAAAGTACTTTAAAAATCAAATAAAATACTTGTAAAAAAAAAAAAAAAAAAAAAAGAATTCTAAATAAAATAAGATTAAGAAATACTTTTAAAAATAAAACTGAAAAATATTTAAAGAAAACCCTTAATAAATAAAATATAAAACATATACATACATATATATAAAAATATATAAATATATACAAAAAAATAATAATTTTAGGATATCAATTAAAAACAAAATAAAAAATGAAATAAAACTTAAAATAAAATTTAAAAACTAAAAATTTCCACTGATAAAATGAATTCATAATCATTTCAAAATTCAGAATCTAAAAATGTAAATAATATTTATATATATATATATATATATAATCCATATATTTAAAAATACTTTTACATAAAGGAGTGTGTTCAATATTAGTTTTGTTTGTATTGACTACTACTATTTTTAATTGAGACAATCCTATTCTTCTTTCTTGCTACTATAGTACACATACACATCAACCTGCATTAAAATAATATAAACGACTTCTATTTAATGGAGTCTGCGCCTCACACCCAAATGAGCTCTTGCCTAAAGGGTAAGAAAGCCTCCTCACCCTTAAACAGCACATATCCTGTTAGTGGTGGGAGCAGCCCACTACTGGTACAACAGAAAAGGGATGAATGTTCAAGTTTCACTTCCTTTCTCTAAGTGCTGACCCAGCAGTGTCCACCTATACGCCTTTCCACAATGCTAAATATATTCAATCACTTGAGAAAAGCCTTCGCTTGTAGGATGTGGAGAAAGAAAACGCCAGAAGCGATTTCGAAAGAGTTCAAGAAAAGCTTTTACAGAAGGCCGAACACAGAGGAACTGGCCGGCGGCGCTCCAATCCATGCTTTCGCCAACAACGCTTGCGTAAGACGCCGTTTGATCCTCTGTTTGCACCCGTCATGTGCCGGTTTGCGTGGAAACAAAAAGATGAGGCTAATACACCCACCTAATGCGCTGACTACTCAGTTTAGACATGCCGCATCGTCAAACCCCGCTTAGTGTTTAAGACGGTCTGATCCTAAATAAACACGTGATGCACGTCTAGACGTCTTCAGGGGGGATTCCTCAACGCAAACCTCCATCCGCCTCAGGAAACAGCGCTTCTATTCATCTGCACGGGATGCAAACAAAAGCAGCGATGTTTCGTATATCGCCGCAAATCAACTAATTACGCAGGCGGTCTCAAGGTGACCACTTACAGCGCTCTGTTCATCACCAGACACAAACACTTAAACTCTCAGACGACGGGCTCAGCAGCGAGCTTCATAATCAAAATTATTTTTCTCTAAAATGCTCCCCGAGGACAGGGAAGGTAATAATGAAAGCAAGCGCCGATTTGGAAGCCAATATAAACAAACGCGGGAGAGATTCTGCTATTCATCATGACCCAAATGAATGTGGAGCAGCATGTGGGCGCCGGTGTTGTGAATCGCTGCATTAACAGACAACGCACCATTCTGGGTCACCTTATGAAATTAAAAATATATATATAAAGAAAATAAATAAATATATATAAAGATAAAATATATATATTACATTGTACAAATTTATATATATATATATATATATATATATATATATATATATATATATATATATATATATATATATATATATATATATATACACACATACACACACACACACACACACACACACACACATATCTAAATCTAAACCTCTGACACACTCTGTCAGTTTAAATCTAGATTAAAGACCCATCTCTTTAACCTGGCTTACACATAACACACTATCGCATTCCTATAATTCAAATCCGTTAAAGGATTGTTAGGCTGCATTAATTAGGTCAACCGGAACCGGGAACACTTCCCAAAACACCCGATGTACTTGTTACATCTTTACGCTAACATTAGTCTGTTTCTTTCTTATTCCGAGGTCACCGTAGCCACCCGGATCCAGACTGTATCCAGATCAGATGGTGGATCAGCACCTAGAGATGACCTCAACAGCCCTGAACGTCAGCGGAAACCAGGACAACTAGATGAGCCTCAGAGACTGATCCCCAGTGAAGACCCTGTCTCCTAGATGGCCATCGGGACAAACCACAGGAACCAGATGAGTCCTCTGCACAATCTGACTCTGCTGCAGCCTAGATTTAAACTGCTGATTTTTTCTGGCCAGAGGAGAATGACACTATTTCAACACACTATTTCCCAGTCTAAATACTGTAAAGCTGATGTAAAGACACCCAGCTTTATATCAAGCTGATGTAAAGCTGCTTTGACATGATTTGCATTATTAAAAGCGCTATACAAATAGTGACTTGACATGATTTCAGGGTGAAACATGACCTGTATGTAGAGTCACCCATAGACAGACCCTGACGATACACAGCAGCACACACACAAACGCACGTATTCACACTCTAAATGGTTTTCTTGGCATAGAGGTGGATTTGGAGACGGGGGAGCTCTTTAACGAGCTGCCGGCGTCAGGAGAGGATGTCGTACAGGGAGAGCGCAGAGTCTCCTGAGTCCTCGTATCGCGCGAGGAGCCGTGTCTCCAGGACAGTTCATCAGAATGGAGCCATCTGTTAGACCGGGTTAAAGGCTGCCGGGATCTTCCTGCTGTTCTCTGACAGCCTGCTAAATAATTAGCTTCACCTCCACCAAACACCACTTTCTCCCTGCATTACACTGCTGAGTGTAAGCTACTTCATCTCTCTGTTTATTTTGGAGGATTCAATGAAGCAGTCGATTCTACAGCACTACAAACAATTTGAAATATTTATTGATTTTTATTATAATTGATATTTACATATTTTTAAAACATGTATGAGAACATGACGAGAAAATATTCATTTGACATTTTAAATATTTTTCATTTTATATGTAAAAATATAAATTCATAAATTTATATAAAAATATTTTTATATATATATATATATTAACATTTTAAAAACATACGCTTGAGGAAACATTACATTAAAAACATTCATAATTTAAAAAATTGCATGCAATTTAAAAAAAAATATTTTTATTTACATATTTAAATTCTAAAAAATATTCATATGGAATGCAAATTACATGCAAATATTTTTAAACAAGCATTTTGATATTTACACATTTAAATATATGTAAATATGAGAAAAATATTTACATTAAAAAATATGTAGATATTTAGAAAATATGTGAATGTTTTAAAGTTTTAAATTTGAATAATACATAAATATTTAAAAATAATATATATTTAAATATATTTGTAAAAATGTTTATTTAAAAATGGACATTAAAAATCATTTTGTTATATATTTAAAAAATTGTATATATATATATATATATATATATATATATATATATATATATATATATATATATATATATATATATATATATATATATATATATATATATATATATATATATATATATATATATATATATATATATATATATATATATATATATATATATATATATATATATATATATATATATATATATATATATATATATATACACACACACATATATACACACACATATATACACACATTTTAAAATATAAAAAAAAAAATAGTCCATATAAACTCTCAATTGAGCTCATAAAACATGCATGCATGAAAGTACGGCATATCACAGCACACGTCAGGTATTTCAAGTGAAGGCATTTTCTATTATAATTGCACTATGTACGCAACGCAATGGCGAAAGCAGCTTCAATGTACCTCGCACATGCCACAGTGACATTTATTGGGTTTTTATGACAAATAATTACACCCCGTGTCGTATATCATGCTTTTATAAGCTGGAGCTGGTGGACGCGTGCGTGAGTTATGTCAGCGCCCGTCCTGCAGGGGGATTTACTGCGCCGACAGATAATGTTTAAGGCAGAGTTAATGGAATAGCTGGGGCAACAAGACAATTAGTACGACTTTAATTAAGACATTTTCTCTGTGGTCAGTTTTATTAAAGCACTTAGGTAAAACCCTGAGGAATTCACATACTTCAGACTGGCACAGCAGGACAATCTATAGCTAATACG
The DNA here is from genome assembly GCF_012432095.1 of Onychostoma macrolepis. Lineage (NCBI taxonomy): Eukaryota > Metazoa > Chordata > Actinopteri > Cypriniformes > Cyprinidae > Onychostoma > Onychostoma macrolepis. The sequence continues at coordinate 23,466,838 of NC_081164.1, read as the reverse complement.
TAGCTTGGGACGGCGGGAAATTACAACATGCTAGAAATGCTAACTGCTACAAGAGAACAGAAATAAGCTGATTTGAGAGTTCTGAACTTTGTCTGACCGCTGATAAGGTCAGGATTTAGATTATGGATGGACCATCTACTGTGGCGGTCATCAACTGGAGGACAGCTGCATATGACGTTTTGCATTGTTTTTTCTTTTCTAAGCATAGATTGTTACAGGGATAGCTGACCCAAAAATTAAAATTGTAATCATTTATTCACCCTCATGTCATTACAAACATGTATGGCTTTCTTTTTTCTATTGAAAAAAAAAAAAAGATTATATTTTGAAAGTTGGGGTTAAAACAATATTGAACCCTACTGACTTTTATTGTTTGGATAAAAAACACAAAATGTTTTTAAAAAAATGTCCGAAGCCATTCTTTTTTTTTAGACAGGTAACAGGATGTCAGGTCACCTTTAAAAAAAATAAAAAAATAAAAAAATAATAATAATAATAAAATAAAATAAATTTAAAATAATATAAAATAAAAAAAATAGCAGTCCAGAAATAGGATTTTTCTTAAAGCCATTTTATTTATTTTTATTATATAGCCATTTTTTTTTTTGGGAATGACTAAAGTTGTGCTTCCAATCAAGCTGTATTTTGGCATAAATTCATTGGTCACGTGGCAAAACTAGCCAAACTATGACAGTGTCAACATATAATGATAGTGTGACATGCCCAAGTCCTCAAAAACAAAACTACACAAAAAGAAAAGAAAATATAACCCGACTGAGATAAAGGTTTCGGCTTCTTATGAACATCAATTATACAAAACAACAAATGTAAAAATGTAAATCCTGCGAGTTCTCAAAAAAAAACTAGTTGAGAACCACAGATCTAGATCTACGTAAGGGTGCATTTATGCAACCAGCGAGGTGAAGTTTCTCTCAGACGAGCTGCTGGATCTGCCGTGAGGACCTGACACTACCGAGTCGAGGAGATTGATAACTCCTCGTTTCCTGGCCGACAGCGAGGCTAGTCACTCTCACACACCCTGACAAAGTAAATGAAGAAGAATGGCGGCTGGGGCTTTTTTCCGCCCCTGAAAAGCACAGCAGAAATGTGCGCAGACAGCCTCGCGCTTTCAGAGATCGACAAGTCTGAGTGCTGTGAAAATTTCCACCGTAAATCCTCTCCCGTCCAACGCCGGAGCCCTACGTCCCATGCCAGCCTTCAAACAGACATGCATCTAACCTTTCCGGCCCCAAAACCGACCTTTTCAAGTATTTCTGTCTCAAAATGTCCAATTAGCTCTGACCTACACATTTGAAAATTCAGAGGAATGCAGCACAGCTACTAAACATGAAGACAAACGTCTCATGCATGCTTACCTGCATGAACAGAACCACGCATATCGAAGATCTTACAACAAGGGCTGACATCTGTGTCGCACTGCTTGTTTTCACAAGGAAACCCACAATGCATTGCTCAACATCGCTTGTGCAAACAAACAAGTGGTTTCCATTATGCTGGAAGACATCGGAGCCAGGGAATGTTTGCTTTGGGGACGATGGCAGTGATTCAAAACACCGTGCTTAATGATGCAAAACGTGTTTTTGGTGTTTAACTTTGTAGGCCTGTATCTGGCCATCATCTTACTCCCGCCACCCTGGCAAGAACAAACTGAATTTAATGTGATGTGTGTTTTCAGCCCACTGGCTCCACAGTCACACCCCTCCAGATGAGCAGCGAGATGCCACCTGCTTTATTAAGCGATTCGGTCATGAAGAGGAAAAACATGATAGTGTTGAGAATGTGAAACCATTTTTTAAAGAAACAGTTCACCCGGAAATGAAAATTGGCCGAAATGTACTCACCCTCAGGTCATCCAAGATGTAGATGAGTTTGTTTCTTCATCAGATTCGGAGAAATGCAGCATTGCATCACTTGCTCACCGATGGATCCTCTGCAGTGAATGGGTGCCGTCAGAATGAGAGTCCAAACAGCTGATAAAAACATCACAGTGATCCACAAGTACTTCACACCACTCCAGTCCATCAGTTAACATCTTGTGAAATGAAAAGCTGCATGTTTGTAAGAAACAAATCCATCGTTAAGACATTTTTCCAGCTAAATTACGAGTCATCCATCCATAATATTGTTATTATAAGTTATCTTGTCTGAATCAGGAGAAAAATATGCACAGATCAAACACTGTTTACAAGCAAAAACGTATCTAAAGAAACACGTGGGTGGATTTTGATATGAGAGGACAACAGAAGATTGTTTCACTTAAGGAAGTGTTATTATGGATTATGGACTCGTATTTTAGTCAGAAGCGACAGTTTACACTTAAAAATGCCTTAAAATGATGGATTTGTTTCTTACAAACATGCAGCTTTTCACTTCAGAAGACATTAACTGATGGACTGGAGTGTTGTGGATTACTGTGGTGTTTTTATCAGCTGTTTGGACTCTCATTCTGACGGCACCCATTCACTGCAGAGGATCCACTGGTGAGCCAAGTGATGTAATGCTAAATTTCTCCAAATCGATGATGAAACAAACTCATCTACATTGTGGATAGCCTGAGGGCAAGTACATTTTTTTAAAATCCTTCTATTTAAGACTAGAAATAGAGGAATAAATGGTTTAACTTAGTAAGCCATCAAATCAAAAACTAAATTAAACTAAAACTAAGCAAAAAATTTAAAAAAGAAATATGATTATTGCTATTATTAATATTATTCTGCAATGATGCAATAAATTGACAGTAAAGACATTTACCTTGTTCCAAAAGATTTCTAATTCAATTAAATGCAGCTTTGAACTTTCTATAAGGTAAAAAAAAAAAGTCTGCGCTCTTTTTCCTCATCCCAGCATGATTAGAAAACATGTGTGTTTCAGTGTCTCATGTGCAAGTTATTAAACGCTGACATTTCAACCCCTCCGCGCCCTTAAGGCGGGTCACCCACGAGTTCCCAAAGAGGCCAGTGTATCTCAAAAGTAGCCAATTTTAGCCCGAGCCCAACACTGTGAAGTTGTCCCAGAAACCAAGTTAACCGTACTGAAAGCCTCACTACGTTTCTACACAAACCAGTTTGTTTTCTTCTCTGGACCACCCAAACACACGGGAGCGGATCAAAAGCATTTTCAACACAGCAGTTAACGTCTGCTAAAACGGTCGATGGAGCGATTACTACCACGTCCCCTCAGCGCTCTCCACTTCAAGAAAAAAATGAGATGTTAAAAATATCAATTCAAAGTCAAATAACAGCATCCAAATATAGTATATAACGCTCACGAAACGAAAGAGGGGAGCTGGAAACCTTGAGCGGGGTCAAGGAGGAGCTGCTTTCCTGCTTACAAATTAAATAATTGATCTCATGAGACGTTTGGAAAACATTAATGACTGCAATAGCAGCCTTATATCTTATATTTGTGAATACTTCAGCAAATTCAATTCCACTGCCAAATACTTGTCTAATTGAGTTTGGAAAATCCCAGTGAAGGAAATATAACCGACGTCCTCAGCTGCGAGTTATCTGGGAATAAACTTAAATGAAAACATGCTAGATTGTTATTATTGACATACATTTGTAATATTTTCTTCATCCTGCAGTGGAGCGTGTTGAAGCACATCGTTGGGCTGTAGCAGTAAAATGACCAATATATGCAAAAGAATAAAAATCATCTAACATGCATGTTCAAATTTTAAACTGAAATTTTAAGTCTAAAGAAATATATTAGATATTCATAATATATCTGTGTTGATTGTTATGCCAAAATAAAATATATGTAGGTAAATTGCTGTTTATTTATACGTACTGTTAAATTTGTGCATATAAACATAGATCCGATGAAATCGATCAAAGGTGACAGTAAAGACATTAATAATGTTACAAAGGATTTCTATTTCACATAAATGCTGTTCTTTCCATTCATCAAAATATCTTGAAAAAAAAAAAATTTCAGCTGCTTTCAACATTTGTTAAAAATCAGAAATGCTAGCAAATCAGCATATTAGAATGATTTCTGAAGGATCATGTGACACTGAAGACTGGAGTAACGATGCTGAAAATTCAGCTTTGCATCACAGGAATAAATTACATCTTACAATATATTCAAATAAAAAGTCATTTTAAATTGTAATAATATTTCACATATTACTGTTTTTACTGTATTTTCAATCAAATAAATGCAGCCTTGTTGAGCAAAAGAGACTTCTTTCAAAAGCACAGGCGAGCTCATGAATTCATGGACATTGACACAGCACGGTCAGTCAGACGTAATGAATGAATCCCCCTCTGACCCACAGAGAGCTGCATTCTGGGTATTAGACTGCCTATATTGTCTCTGTGAAAGGCCGACTGAAAATAACCAGAAAATGGCCCTCGATCTGCAGGCTGGAATTACATCTGGTCTCCTGAAAACCACTGAAAACAGACACTACAGGGACTCGTCGCAGCAACATTCAGCCATTTACCTAATGTTTACATCTGAAATCAACATGAAACGCCATTCGTAAGCCTTTTTACTTCCATAATGCAATGCAAAATGCTTATTAAAGAAAGTTGCATTCGATTTCATGTTGATTTGCAAGCGTATACCTGGTGTGTTTCCACATCTTACGCTGATATGTGGAGTGTGTAAAAGTCTTGGTGTGTGGTCCGTCGGTAAACAGCGTGCCACAGGTCTTCTCCTCTCGGCTCCAGAGGCCTGGAAAAGCACAGCTGCAGCCCAGCGGTGTTTTCACAACAATCAGGCTTTACCGTGCCACACGGGGCCCTCGTCCACCAGCCGGGTCTCCAGCTCCTCTTCCAGCGCTCTGTTTGCTCAGCGGATCGCTTTCCCAAAACACGCGAGAGAGGAGGAGCGGACACCAGAGGAACACACCCCTCCTACACACACAGATACGCAAAAGAAAAGAAGAAACAGACGTACACCTGTTTCCTGCGGTGGGCTCGGAGACGCTACACGCTGCTCGTGTGGGTGAGTCGCGCTCGGGCACTGATTCGTGTTACAGGATGAAACGGAAAACCAGGTCGTTGGAAACACATGGCGAGGGAACAGCACCGAAGGCTACGGATGGGCCGCTTCCCTGGAGCTCGGGATCGAACTACACGCCGAGCACTGAAGCTGTTAAAATATCCACACGTTACAGCACAACATCCACCCTCGTAAGAAAGCACCTGCACGAGTCCCTCTGAACAGCACAACAAACTGAAGCATAGTATTTCAAAAACCTTGTCGTCCCTTCAAAGTACTATTCGAAGACGACTTCCTTCACAAAAATAAATATATATATACATTTTATCAAATAAATTAGTGCTGTCAAGCGATTAATCGCATCCAAAATAAAAGTCTTTGTTTACATAATATATATGTGTGTACTGTGTATATTTATTATGTATATATAAAGACACACACATACAATATATATTTTGAAAATATTACATGTATTTATGTGTATATATTTATATTCATATAAATTATATTATATATAAATATATTTAATATATATAAACGTAACATTTTTCTTAAATATATACATGCATGTGTGTGTAATTATACATACATAATAAATATACACACCACACACATATATATTATGTAAACAAAAACCTTTATTTTGGATGCGATTAATCGCGATTAATCATTTGACAGCACTAATATATATATAAAATAGTACTGATGATGATGACGACAATTATTATTATTATTATTATTATTATTATTATTATTATTATTATTATTATAAGCTGAAACTAAAAGATGAGAACTAAAAGCAAAAACAGGCTAAATCACCCTGTGGAAACATGGAAAAAATTTCTCAGTAAAGCAGCCAGGGAGAAGACAAGATAAGCAAAGCTAAAGTTCGAGTCTGAACACTGGTGGTAAAAGCTCCTAAATATAACATTCCTGCCCTTTATCATGAGTGCTGGTCCACTTCATCACTGCAGGGAACAACAGCGCTGACATTCAGCTCGGCCTGCCGGGGAAGTGGAAAACTACTATTTGGGACACACTTAGTGTTTCAGTAGGGTCAGGCTTCAGGATCGGAGCTCCCACCATGCCAACCATTAGTGTTAGCCATCAGCCACTTAAAGAAAAAGAGTGGTAGTTTAAGAAAAGATACGGTCCGGAACCTGGTGAACCTTGTGTTCTTACTTTACTGCAAAAAACTCACTTTACCGTTTAAAACTGTTGTAAAATATACAACAAAAACAATGCATTTTTCATTAGACAGCATGTTTATTATCGTTAACTAAAACTAACCATAAAGAAAATTCTTACTTGAAATAAAATGTTTCAGTAAAATGTTAACTGAAATAAAATATTAAAAACTAAACTCATTTCATTTAGTTGTCAAGACAACATTTCTTTTTCCTTTAGTTTACGTACTAAAATAAATAAATTAAAATCTATAAAAATAAATACTATGTAGACATAAAAACAAACCAAAAAACTAACACAACAAAATTAAATCTTTGACTAAATTTAAAGTGAAAACAAAATATCAAAATATAACCCAATTCAAAATATTAACAAAAACTACAATAGTTTATCAGACAGTGATACTAAAAAGCACTGCTGGATGAAGCTATTTATAAATAAACATTAATAAAATAAAATATTTTAAAAAGTTGTTTAAGTTTAGAAGTAGTAAAATAACTAGAACAAATTAAATGAAAACTAATAAATATATAAACATTTAAAAAAACAACAACAAAATTTATAAAACATTAAAGTGAAAACAGAAAATATAAAGAAATGCAGTCCAATTCAAAATATTCACAAAAACTATAACAACACAATGATACTAAAATAATAACATCAAGATAGAACCATATATAATTATATTATTACTTTTCTGTGATCTAGAATAAAAACCACACATATTAATCAATTATAAACTAATCTATACTCAACATTTTATGACTCACCGGTTTGTCACAATGCATTCTAAGATCGTCTTATTTGTGAATCACACATACAGTGCTAATTTCAGACGATGTTCTAGCGTTTAGTCTAGCCTTCACATAGGGAGCACATCTAGGCTGCCTAAAAATGCCATCCAGGTGGGCTGTTCACTAGGTTTTGGTAAAACAGACTCCTGCTGCAGGAGTCAGAGACTTTCTAGGAATAAACAGGGTGGAAATATGGCGTCTAACCAGTGTGCACACAATCTGACGTGATTGAGGCCTGCCGGGCTGTGTGAGTAATGTCAGCGCTGAGGCTGCCAGGCCACGACCATCCGCCCGCCCGTCTCTCCCCATCCCGTGAGCGGGGGCGAGGGCTCAGATCTGGACCCCTCCCTGCACATTAGGGTCCCGGCGGTGAGGGCCAAACGCCATTTAAAAATAGGAAGGAGCCACGTAACATGGGATGAACTGCGTTTACGCCCCTTTGCCACATAATATCTGCGATAGCTACATGCGCATGAGGCTTTAGGAGAGAATTTTTACTCTACATGCCACACGTTTAATGCGGTTTCTTTTATGATACAGAAGGATAAAGATCTGTAAAGCTAAAAAAAAGGTAATAGGAATTTAATAACGAGTGCGAAAAAAAAGAAGAAATAACAGTGATGCACAACTTTTAGTGGATTTTTGCTATTATACACTTATACAATAAAAAGGCACAAATGTATGAAAGATGTATGTATTTGAATTACATACATTTCTATCTGCTTGGATTGGATTACATAGTTTTAACAAACTAACGAACTAAATGTGATGCATATTTGTCAATTGTTCATATACAAAACAGGTAAGAAAAATAATGGCATCGTTTATTAACTTTGCATCTATTTGATTTTATTTAAATCTTTTTTTTTTTCCTTTTCAAATTGCTTAGAATAAACATAAATCTGATTGTGAAAATTAGATTTATTGAGTTAAAAATTATGAGTTTATAGAGTTAAAATGTGGCTAAGTTCAATTAGTTAAAATGTATAAGATTGAAACAAATTAGAATTATTGATGATAAATATATGAACCTGCTTATTGTGCATTTAAAAATCGTATCCGTTTCATTGATGTATGATGTATGACTGTTTAATTGATGTATGACTAAATGTATTATAATAAATTTAGGCCTAAAACTGTAAAACTGCAACATGACTATTGCTCAATTTATTAGTCATAAGTTAGTTACATACTATATTAGTTATATTTATTAGTAATAATCAGAATGAACTATTCACCCACCAAGTAATATAGTTCAGTCAGACATTTAGAGGCAAAATAATCAATTTTATAAAACACGGCAACACAAGCTTTGTTAGTACGTTTATATAAAAACATACAAAGCCTTTAAGAGCTGTAATAATAGGACGTAACTACAAATTAAAGTCTTAAGTTTACTAGTCTCCAAACTAATTTTAGGCTTCAAGAACCAAATGGTTATTAGTTCGAAAACAGTGGTGAAGATGTGCACACTTCAGCAAGCTTTTCACTTCCCCTTAGAGACGCTTGCTCGGTTAGTATGCCTGGAATTTACACCCAGACTAACCGACTGGAAAACCTGACTAATAATGTGCACAAGAGGAAAGCAGACACGCACGGAGGCCCGCGGATGAGAAGGGTTGACAAATATGTAGTGGATGTGAAGAGACCTCCCCAGATAAACCCCGCCCCTGTTTTGCTCCGCAGTCAGGTGACACAGAGGCCACACGGGATGTGCTGCACACGCTGTCAGTCACCAGCACCCACTCACAGCTCCACTGCCAAACACACATGCCTCCTTTGCAATAATTCAATTATTAAAAAGCCTTATGGAGTACAGTAAATTTCTTGGCCATCTAAATCTAGACTAGAATTGTACAGTGATATACAGCTAGTAAAGTATGATTACTATAGACTAACAAAAACTACAACCTAAACCTAGCATAAAACATTTCTAAATTAAACTGAAAACATTGTTAATTTAATAAAATATTATATATATATATATATATATATATATATATATATATATATATATATATATATATATATATATATATATATATATATATATATATATATATATATATATATATATATATATATATATATATTTTTTTTTTTTTTTAAATTAATGTTTTTCATTCATTTTAATTTATAAATGTTTTATGTTAATCTAAAAAATTATAAAAATAAAAATTTATGTAATGGTGGAAATTTATGATGGTGTCTATATTAAAATTGTTGTTGATATACAATTTAGAAAATATATGTAGGTAAATATTTCTGTCCATTATGTATTGTTATATTTGAGCATATAAATTAGGATTTATAATATTATAAATATTATACATTTTAAATTAGTCTAAAATTCCAAATAAGAGATTAAGGTTGAAAAATATTAATAAATTATATTTCCATTAAAATTCCATTTTATCTATAACAGCCAAGCCCTAGTGAAAGCAACTAAAATAAAACATTACGTAAATAAATAATGTTTTTACATACGTACCAAATTTATATGAATACATTTTACTGGGATTGCTAAAAATGACATCATTCAATTGTGTCAGAATGTGTTGGCACTGCATTTTGCTTTTGCCATCTTTGTTTTCATAAAACGCTCTAAAATAAAACTGCATTTTAAGAATAAAAAAAAAAATATATGCTCCTGACACATTTTTCCAAATTAAGGCGTCCTCAAAAGGAGTCAAATCTCTCTAACGTCTGGGGATAAATTCATCCTGAAAGTACAGCCAAGTAAACCCACAAACAAACGTGCCACAGACACTCCCCTGTGTGGCCCAACCCCACGAACAGTGCCTGGCCCCAAGCTGAACTGCTGACGTCACGGGCACACGAGAGAGAGAGAGAGAGAGAGAGAGAGAGAGAGAGAGAGAGAATTCCTAAACAGTAGACAAACCCACTGGTGGGAAGCTTAGAAAGCCCTCAGCTGTGGCGAAGAAAAAAAACCAAGGCTTGGCCGCGTGCCAGACCTCTGAGCTCAGCATTTTGTAATGCACTTCCTTTTCGCTTAACAGCTTGCATAATAGCGCCGGCCGCCACAGCCGCCAACCTTTAACTCTTTGCATCCTGGTCACTATTTTGTGCACATGCCGTGTGGAGGGTTAAAATGAACGCATGACGTGTGCTACACCACAAACACCAAATAAACAAGCAAATCTCCTTCCCAGAATTCAAATACCCACGTCCTGCAGCTCTTGGAAACACCAAGTTCTTGCCCGACGCCTACTGCACTGCCAGATATGAAAATATCCAACTGGAACTCAAAGCATCAGCAGACACGGCCTTTGATGGACAGGAAGGGTACGTAATGGTGTTTGACACGAGTCTGGCGTTCAGAGGTTAAAAACGCGACCAGACAAGTGGCAAAGAGAATCTTGAGCTTTGAATCTCGGGCAGACCTCTTTAAAAAGTCTAATCCAGTTCCCTTTATGCACGAGCAAGAATTTGAATTCAGGCGTAAGACTACAGCATCTCATAAATGTTTATCTGCTTTTCATTGGTGCGTTAATACACCGCCAGCCGCCCGGCTCTATAATATCCTCCAGTCCTGGGAGACAGACGTACGCACGGCTAAAAAAGGAGAGCAAATAGCATGTTTGAAAAGGTGAAACTTCACTGCATCGCCCACAAATAAGATTTAAATGTCACCCCTGAGGAGGAAGGTCCCCTTGCCTACAAATTACACCTGGCAGCTTTGTGTCCCTGAACGTGGACGGGTTATAAGAGAGTCTGTGTGTGTCCTCCAATCCACAGCAGAGGCCTGTGTGGCTTAACCATTCTTAACCAGTAAACTAGACTGCAAAATAAAATTATTTGGCTACTTTTGAGATTTAAATCTATAATAAACACTGAGCACTGTTCAGGATTTCTGTGTACAGGATTCCCACAATTTCTTAATTTGCATGATTTTTCTATGAATTTTGCATAAAAGGCTCAAATTTTCATGCAATATATAAAATATATGTAAAATGTACATAAGTTTAAAAATTATATGAACCCTGTTTGTAAATGATTCATAAAACTTTCATTTACGCTATATTTATTTTATTTTTTCAAAACAGTTTTTGTAAATACTTAGTATATTAGGTTTTGGTTTATATTCACAATTTTGTGAATGTCTCATTTGCTATTCAATTATTAAACTCCATTATAAAGGATATAGCCATCTTCCAAATTAAATAAATAAATAAACACGCACATTAGGGCTGTCAAATCAATTCATCACATCCAAAATAAAAGTTTGTTTACGCATAATGTGTGTGTGTGTGAATAAATATTTTACATGAATATATAAATAATAAATATTAATTAATATAAAAATAAAAATAATTTTAATAATAAATATAAAAATTTAAAAATATATATTACATGTTTTAAAAAAATATGCATGTGTACATACACATATATTATAAATATATATAAATTTAAGAAATAAAGAATTAAAAAAAAAATTTTTATAATTAAATATAATACAAGCTAAAAAAAAAATAAAAGAAACACATACTTGTAAAGATCTATATTATATTCCCACCCTGCTTTAATATCATCAACACTGGCAACTGAGAGACCTATATCAGTTGACGAAACTCAAAAGTTCACTCATTTCTGCCATTGTTTGTTTGGTTGCTGAATTGGATTGTAAACAGCTTTATCTTTCAATGGCTTTAGCAAACAAAATGGCAACACCACTTCACTGAGCCAGTGAGCCAAAACCGGCCATGAGAGGAAGCTGTAAAAGAGCCAAGGCACCATAAGGCGCTTCCTCCCCATTCAGAGCAGCGGTGGTGGCCGCGGCGCTCAAGAGACGGTTGACACGACTGTCTGGAGGGGGTCATTCTCAACTTGCTGTGACCAGACCTGTCTTTAACTGCAGGCCCGGGACACAATAGCATTCCCCACCTCTTTCAACAGCATCCCACCCCTCCTACAAGACCTCCGGCTTCCCTCCCAGCCCTGCATTGTGTGCGACTGAATGTGTGGGGTTAGGTGTGCAGTGTAAGGTAGCTGTAAGCCCAGCTTACAATAGAGAACCCAATCTCTCTTTTAGACACACCAGCTCGCCCCTGGAGGGGTCGAACCGAGGAGGGGGTGGGGTTTGGGTCGGTACGTAATTGTCAAGAAGAGTGAGGGGCTCTCCAACTAAAGATTCGCCAACAATAGGTCTCCAAACCCCTCTCCACGGCCCTTGGAGAACCACAAAAGGAGCCGCCAAGGCCTTCCAGCCCAAAACGCCAAAGACCTCCGAGCAGACAACAACAATGAGAAGTGGAGGAGCATGTGACGGGAGCTGGGGGAGGCACCGGGATATATGCAAGCAAGCCGTCCACAAATTAGGTCAATGAGGATTTCCCCCCAAACTAGGTCAATTGAAACCCTGATGAATTGGAGCCTGATGAAACAAATCAAGATGAGGGTGGATGGGTGTGCCGCACAAATTCGCCAGTTTGAATCTGAGGAGTTAAGGTCCTGATACACTTCAAATGAATTCGAAGAACGAACTGGTGTAACGGTTTAAAACAAAATCAGGCCAAAATGAAGTTCGTTTCGGGAGTCTGTCTAATTTTATGCAAATTTTGGGATACTGCATTAAAAAAAAATGCTGGATGGAGACAGCAAGAGGAGCATAAATTCAAAAAATGCTCTTTAAGAAATATGTGCTCAATGAAGTTGATAAGAAGATATGCAAATAATTACCGAATAAATTTCTCGATGCGCAACAAAAAACTCGAATGATGTGACTGAATAACTGGACTGACCAGCAGATCAATCTCATCACAAATCTCAAATATTGTTTTTTTTTTTTGGACTGTGCTAAAGCATAAATACCATAATATGTTTGCAGATATTTTGGAAACATGTTAACATACTTGTTACTCCAAAAAACAAAACTACTGCCTGTTATTCTACTTTTCAAATGTGTGTTCCATGTCGGAATGACTGTTTTTGTTTTGGTCTGTGTGACTCCGCCCACTGCCAATTTAATCAATAGTATTTCAACTGTTGAAAAGTTGAAAAACGGGTTGCAAGTTGGCAGAAAACACAGCAAATTGCAGCCATTGAAGCCAGCAAACAAACTGGGTCAGAGGTTGCATATTCTGACTGACCTAAAAAGCCTCTGCATCCATCTAAAAAGCTCTATGACCAGAAGAACATTAAAACGCGGATAAATCAGCTCAACAACTTACATCGTTTGGCTTGTCGGCTTGTCAATTGCGATCGTTCCTCTAGCGTACCCTAATCTGGAAACCCACGTGAACGTGGAGTCTGAGGAGGAGCAGGCGGGAGAAACAACTCTAATATTTTGAATTTAGACTGCAACACCCATTTCAACCACTAGTCACTATTACATACTGCATCTTTAATCATTCTAAAATTCTTGAACCAAAGTCAGTCATCAAAATGATTTTGTATAGTCTGCCAGAATCGGATATCCCAGAACTGTCACACAATTGCATTACCAAACATCAGGTACCCAAACACAAGTAGCATTCCCTCTGTGCACTCTAAGGTGCAAATCATTTGTTATATACGAGGAACACCCACAGTGGCTTCTCCTATTGCAGTAACCAAATGGAAACGGTGCTTTATTTGCAAATGTTTTATGCGATATTCCAATTCTGCGCATAAGCTAAATTTTCAACTTTTTATTGAATCTAAATTATTCAACTAAATTATCAGCTCTCCAGTGCATTCATGTTTTGATTGAACTGAAGAAATTAACCAGTGAAGATTTCCACGTCAAAGAAGGCGGAGCCTAACTATTGCACAATCGCCATGGACCAATAGGAGCTGGAAGGCATTTACCAGCCGAAGCCAACTTTTCCGAAAGTCTGCTTTGACAAGCTGTTTCAAACTCCCGAAATAAACTTCATTTTGGCCTGAATTTGTTCAAAGTGACGTCACACCAGTTAATTCTTCTGAAGTCTATGAGAGACTTTACTGGCAACAAACCGATCAAACCACTCAGAACTCATCTCTGAGGGCGGTCCGGTGACATTTTGAGTCTAATTGCGACCATCATGCCTCCGCCGAAGCCTGCCAAGGCTCATTTGAGGAAACTGGTGGGCTCCTCTTCAAACATTAGCTTTAAAATAAAGGAGCTCCATCTGGCCATGGGAATGACTGGATTTTTGGCTTTCGGCAGCAGAAGACCCATGGTTGAGGCACAGAGGAGGATGCACTCTTTAAGTCTGAGTCGACAGAATGACCAATCTGAATGGGGATTACCACGCTCGCTGCAACTCACTAATTGCAACGTGGGTGGAGAGACAGGGTGGAGAAAGTGAGGTCAACATACAATAATAAGGTCACAGTTTGAGTCTTCTCTTTCAAAACAAAGCTGACAGATTATTCAAACAACGAAGTACAGAAAGCTACAACATTTGTGTTGAAGTGTGTAAGCTTATAAAAAAGGGCCAGTGGCATCTCTACCAGCTGCATAGCATTACTGACTAACGACTCGCCTTTAACCGGCGTTAATTCCAGCCGTGACATGCATCGCTCAACTATTAAAGGCCTACAGAGATCCGCCAACATCAGAAATGAATGATATTCAGATACTTCAGCGATTAGTTAGCTAGCGATCAGGGATCACAGCGGTGATTATGGGATACAGAATCTCATCGAAAACCATAGGAATTTGCTGACAACGTCTCCATTCCCGTAAGACTGCTTATAAAGTCTGGGCTTGATTCGACAAGCATGCTGGTGACCACAAATGTGACGTTAACACGTGCCAACTTGGAATGACTCTCGTTACAATCACCAAAGCATTCATAACCAAAACGAAGTTCTTACCGAAACTATAACTGCTGCTGGCTATTTTTATTGTCTTTATTACTGGAAATCAAGTAGCATGACTGAACGCAACCACTCCGTGTGTACCAGCGAAAGACGTTCAGTTTTAGAACTGAAATTTGACAGTCTTTGCTCTAATCTCTACTTTAGTGCAACCAACACTTAGGCCTAATTGGAGGGAAAGTTCATGCACTTAGCTCCCTGAATAATAGATTATAATATGTGGTTGTTACCCTACTGGCTTTCATGAGCAAAATGGATGGCAGCAAGTTATTAGTGGTTTTCGCTAAAGCAAGTACCGCGATTACTATTGCTTATACTTAAGGTAGTAAACTTTTCTGTGTGGCTCGTCCCTCACGATTTGAATCATGGACATAATTCCAAAACAAATGACATGTTGAATCATGCAGCTTGTTGAGGAGAGGTGTGCAATTACTTTTCTTAGCGGCCAAACTTATAATGCTTACCTGGTAGATAAAAACAAACAAACAAATAAACAGCAAAGAATTCAAATAAAATGGCAAAATATAAAACAAAATATTTTGTAAAGAATAAAACAAAAAGATCAAATAAAATAAAATACAAATACTAAAAAAAAAAAACTAAATGAAAAATGAACAATTTTTTTTTAAATCACAAAATATAAAAAAAAAAAAAAAAAAAAAACTTAAAAACTATAAATGATAAAACAGCAAAGAAAAAATAAAAGAAAACAAAAAAATTTAAATGAATGATAAAATGGCTAAAAGATAAAAAAAAATAAGAAGAAATGTAAACTATGAGAAACAAATATAAGATAAAATTGAATAAATAAATAAATAAATATATATATATTATGGAAAACAAAATTCAAACAATAAAATGGCTAAATAAAATCAAATAAAACAACAAAATGAAAGGCAAAGATGAAAGATGAAATACAATAAAAACTAAAAACATTAATAATAATAATAATTAATTAATTAATTAATAAAATCTAGATGTAAACTGGTGGAGGGACTCAAGCATCACAAAGACTTTGGCCAGAAAACTATCACCTAGTAACCATCCAGAACACCCTAGCAACTGCATAGCAACGTCCTGGCAAGCACCCACAACCTCCTGGCATCCTGGCAGTAAATTCTGCATTGGCATGCACATTTTCTTCTGTAAATGTAAAAAGCTAGTTCTCTTCAAATACCGCTGGAACCTTTTCCTGACACGAAACATTCACATCGCTCATCCTAAACAACCCTCCCCTTGCTCTCAAAACAAAGTTCCACTAATTAGTTGCACATTGAAAGCATTCTGTCCGAGAGTGAATGCCCGGTCAGATATTGGTTTTAGCCTCTATGAAAATTCCCCTTTGTCCTGCGCATTTCCAACAGCAACAGCTAAGAGCAGTGAAAGCAGCGGGCATTCATCAGACAGGACAGCTGGCTAGTTCACAGTCGTGGCGCTTTGACACACAGATCAGGCGCAATGCAAACACACACAGCGCAGTCAGCCTTTTCACTTCCCTCACCTTTAACTCCCAGAATTCCTGCGCAGAGAGGGGAGCCGCGGCGTGAACCGTCCTCCTCCGCGGCGACAGGCAGGTCTGTGTTTTCAATTAAGAAAGGACACGGGCGCGTCACGACTGGAACGGGGTGAAAGCTCACGCGGCCGGCGTCGCAGAAGGGAGGTGAGAGAGAAGATCCAGACCCAGACGGTAAACTACGCACTGTTGAGAGTCACGACTTTACATGGACATGGAGTTGTGACCCAACACTCTGCCTAAATCATACAAAATCCTTAAATTAAACATTAAAATAAATGTTTTTTTTTTGTTTGTTTGTTTTTTTTACAATTTTTAAAAAATTATTTAGCTGAATATTTTTAAAAGTAAATAAACAAACAATCATTTTAAAATGAAACAACTGAATTCAGGCATTACAACAACTAAAAAACTATAACGTATGAAAAAGTTATAATATAAGATATCTTTATTCTAACATTTTAAGATTTAATCTAGATTACATTTAATAGTCTTATTAAATTATTAGTGTTTTTAAAGATGAACTTGAAGAGCATCAGATGACTTGATTTAAATAAGAGGAAATGTGCATACACTAAAATATATTAGTAATATTTATAATATATATTATAATAATATTATTATATATACACATTTTATTTAAATATGTATTTATGTGTATTATGTATTAAATATTAAAAATACTATATATATATAAAATGTATATATTCATACATTTGTATATTTAAATAATAAATATAATATTTAAATGTATTAAATATATTCATTTCATGTTTGAAATATTATACATATTTTATATGTATATACATATTTAAACTAAAATATTATATTTAATTATCATTTAGAATAATTCATATTATATAAATAATAAAATTAGAGTTCATTTACTTATAAATAACAAATATAAAATGACGATCTCTGCAATGTTTGAAATAAATATAAATCTCATAAAAATAATCAAATTAATATTTTTATATTAATATTTAAATACATAAAATAATATAAAGAGATCATATATTTACATTTAAATATAATCAAAATAATAAAATAATAATTAATACATTCATATATTTAAATACATTTACTAAACTATACCCAACTAGCTGCCTTTTATTTGCATTCAATAGTTTCTTCCCTGTTGTCCGTGACCTCATCTGAACCACGAGTTGAGAAGCACTGCTGCAGATCACACAGGGTCAGGCCTATTTTCCTGACACGCTCATATTTAGACTCTCTCTTGATGATAAGGGAGGAAAAACAGGCTAAAACGGCTCCTCCGAGAGCCTGGATCTCCTTCCAGCCCGATAGGAGTGGGGGAAGAGGGCCGAGAGGCGGTAACAGGCACAGAAGCGCCTATAACGTGGCCTTATCAGGAGAACAGGGCCATCGGTGCCGCGCTATCACGGTCAGCTCACGGGTAAAAAGCCACATCATACGAAAGCCGGACACGCACACACTCGGGCATGTCAACAAACAAGCGCGTTCGGCTCCAAGTTCTCACCGAGAGCGGGACAAAGCCTCCAAAGAGCCGGGAGAAACGGACACTCAGCTGAATTTCAAAAGGCTTTTTTTTTTTTTCCTCTCTCTCCGTTTGATTCTCAAGGACACAAGCTTGGAGAGCGACTTGACAAGTAGTGCTTGAGTTTTTGGATCAGCGGAGACTAAGAGAGACAACTGAAAGGCAGAGCGAGAGAGATAGAGAGAGCATAATAGAGCGAAGGGGGAGGACAGAGGCGCGCGGGATGCATTAGAGTCATTTCATTGAATATGAAAGCAAACCTCCAACAGGCTTTAAAGAACACAGTTCTCTCAAGAGCACTACAATCTGTAACCCAAATACGTCTGCTTGCATTTCGCACGCAAGTACACAAATTAATACGAGCACAAGCAAACGACAGCTTACTTCGCCACCCAGACTTTACTGTCGTCACGGACCAAGCGGCGTCGTGTTTTTGACAACTAAACGCGAGCGACAAACATGTGGTAATGATCAGGTGGGGGTGGATGGGTAATTAAATATAGGCACCGGCTATAAAGGCACATCGACGTGCTGCGAGGCCCCATTGATCAGACTCGGGCATATGGCTTTCAGCTTTGTTCCGCTATAAACCAAAGCCCCAGTGTCTGTCTGCTACTTAAAATGAAAACATATTTAACAGAGCCGGCCTAGTCGGCCATCTTTTGTTTTTTCTGTGAGGCTCTCCGAGACACTTTTGAGGGTTTGGCGAGGCTGACGCCCACCGAACCCCTCCTTGTTTTCTATCTTCTTTCCTGACCTCCACTCTTTCCAACTTCCTGATCTGCACTTGAGTCGCTCTGCAAACACAAAAGCTTCCAGAAGTCTGGCCAATGTATATTCAAATAAAAATTAATAAATGTTACTTGGGGGGAAAAAGCACCACAAAAATCTAAATTTTTTAGTGATAATGTATCTACCATGAGCTCAAATGCAGGGGGAAATAATGACGACATACCCACAATCCTGATGCAATATCCAAATGATACGATTATTAGATATTTAATGTTTAAGTGACTGATAACTGATATCCAGAAGAAAAAGTATTGTTAAAGTATACAATACATCATTAAATAAGCTACATTTTAAGAATTCATGCAAACAATATATAAAGCAGAAAAATTGTTAAATAAATATTTAAAATATTTTATAATAATTAATAATATTTTCATAATAAATTAATATATTTTATTTATATATACTTATTTCTATTACAATTAATTATAATACATTTATAACAAATTAAAATATATTTTATATATTTTCATGTAATGCATTTCTTTATTTTTCAAATAAGTTAAAAATATTAATAATATTTTGCATTGTATTTTAATGAACAAATTGTTTAAATTTATTAAATAATAATAATAATAATAATAACAACAACAACAAAATAATAAATGCAAGTGTTATTATTATTAAGTCTCTATACCTATACATTATTATATACATAAATTGAGGATTAAAGGATAAAGTAAAATAAAAATAATAAACATACATACATATATTTTATATATAAAATAACATTTTACAATATATATACACACTTTATCTTTTAATCCTCAATTTATGCATGTGATAATGTATAGGTATAGATACCTTAATAATAACAACAACAACTCAGAGAGAGAGATTTGATATATACTTATATATATATATATATATATATATATCACATCACTCTTGCACCTTTATATATCACTTTTGTAACTTTCAGAGGACAGATCAAAAAAACAAAAAAAAAAAAACTTAGAAATTTAAAACAATAAATGTCATGAATGAGTCTAAAAATAAGTTCAAGCAGCGAGAAAACAGTTACCAGCCTTTCATAACATACAGTCACGGGAGGACTGAGCAAAGGGACGTTTAGATGCTTCCTGAGCGCTTCGGCCTGCATGAAGACCAGGGGGTCTGAACGCATGTGAACACCGCTTGCTTCCAGCTGTTCCTGCAGTAAAGGCTGCGGCCAAAACCCCCTCATTCCCCCTACTGACGGGCCACGGCTTCCCACAAGCCTCCTGGGCTCTGGTTTTGTCAGCTGTTCTCAGAGCCAGCTGCAAGGGAAACGACTAAAGAGCTCCATAACACACGAGAGGAGCCTCCTAAAGCAAAGCTGTCCTGAGAGCTTCACTTCGGCCCACAAACACATCAATGCTTCATCATTTCAGAAGCTTCTTCTCATCCAAACATCACTGCATTTAGAACAGACATGAAACATGAAAAACAACATTACATTTCACCTTCAGATTGGTTTAATCACTTATTCTTGGATATTAAGCATGTAGGCGGCTTTCAGAGACGGGATAAAATTCGTACTGTGGCCATGATGTATGGTGTTCATTAGCAAAACCAAACACTTAACGGGTTAATCAATGAAGGGCGGAGCACAAGTATGAGCGAACAGCTAAACAAAACAGTGTTTGATACTGAGAGAGAGAAATCACCCTCTGAAATGATTCTTTTGAAGGGAAATGTCAAAAGGATGCCTTCTGCCCTCAGACCTTTGCCAACCACAGATCAGAGGAGAAACCTCCACGCTCATGAATATTCATCAGCCTGCCTCGCGTGAACCTTGCGTAGGACGATAGAGGAAGTGAAAAAAATCTCAGATTACAACAGAAAAAAGGCCATGCGTGCCAGGACAGAAGTCACTGTGTTCTCCTTGAAATCATCTAAAGCAGCGTTTCTAAAAGTGATTCATAAAGGCCCCTCAAACAACACACATTTTAGAGATTTTCCTGTATCTGATACCCCTATTTCAGGTTTGGACCCTCTACTAGTGAGTGAATGAGCTGAAAAAAACTGTGTTAGATTAAAAAAAAAGATATAAAAAACTTGCAGGGGCCTACAGTAAAATGCAGTAATTTCAAGATAAAATAAAATAAATAAAAAATTTTTAAAAAAGCATATTTTATGTTGTCACGTGTTATAAAATCTAAAAAAAATATATATATATATATTTTTTTTTTATTTCAGTTTGGAAAAGATGCAAAAAAACAACACTGTTGTCAGTTTTTAATTATAATTTAAAATGTTAATGTAACATTTGTTATTGTAACAGAAATGCACTGAAATTTCATGCTGTAAAAAGCCAAATACATTTTTTAACAATGAAAACATGAATGGAAACTGCAGCTATAAGGGACCAGATAACACAAACTTATATATTTAAAATGCAAACACTGGCTGATGGTGATATTAGCTGGAAAGAGCTTGTGGTTATAGTTGTGCCTACAGATCTCTGTTTGGAATGAAGTTGTTTAAAGTCAATATTACATCGATCAACACTGACATATACATATTTACACTTTGTCTACACAGCTGTCAATTTATTTAAACATAAAAAAATAAATAAAAATAGTCTGAGCCAATATGTTATTGTAAAATAACACCAATTGATAGAATTTGGATTAGTGACTTAATAAATAAATAAATAAAAGTAATTTATAAATTATTATTATTTTTTAATTAATTAAATTAAATAATTTTACATTTTTTATATTAACATTAAATATTTAATTTATGTTATATTAATATTAAAAAGAGTGAACCGCCTCAAAAGAACTTCAAAAGTCACATACACACATTGGAATATAGTGGAATTCACAAAACGCCAAAGCTATTAAACAAGCCCGAGAACAGGCATGTTAATTAAAGCTATCTGTTAGCAATGTGCAGTTGGAGTAAAACCTGTCAACAGTCTGTCACTTTAAAGTCAACTGTCCAGCACCATTTGAGAGCCGCCGGTGCTGCTCCACCTGCACAAATGAACACTTGCTGCTGCTCAGAGACTGGGGGCAGGGCACAAACAGTGCAGCACGACCCTTGACCTCTTAACTCCAACAGGTGCGCAGGCTGCATAAATAGGCAGAAAAAGCAATCCAATTTGAACAAGAATCCGTCACCTTGGCGGTCAAGACAGTCATATTCAACAGTCCGTTTAGCAGCCTCCAGCTACTCAGCTGCACTTCCTGTTAGCAGAAACTTTTCAAAGAAGTTTGTTCAAAGCTGACTGGAAAGAGTTATTACGACAGAAAAAGATTCTCAATTGGCACCACATGCCGCATCGGCTCATGGACAAAGGAAGGAGGTTATAAACAATGTCCGATCCTTCTGGTTCGGTAGAAGAAGAAAGAGCGGCCCGCCACATATGCTCCCACTTGGGCTGATCAAAAAGAGCCAGTTGTCATTTGTTGAGGTTAATGGCCAAAACCTGAGCTCGGATTCAGCGGGGAGATGGCGCATTCCTGTCTGAGGGGAAAGTGGAAGGTGGACTCGTTCCATCTGGAAAAGCCCTCTCGCATAGCGGGAACGGGACCAGCGTGCAGCTGGAGCCATTGGGTAGAGTGGCATGGCGACAGGCTGTCATGCCAAGCCCTTATTGTGCCCGCTGGAACACGGCTAAGGAGATGGGTATTGTGGCGCTGCTCATTTTAGCCACATGGCTCATTTTTAAAGCTAACGAGCACACATGTCCTCGGTCTGCGACATCAACCTACATGAAATTCGAGACAAAGCCGGGCCTACAACTGCAGCACAAAGAAGGAATTCTGCTGCCAAGCTCCGCCCCTCCACACCTCCTCCCCTGGATCGAGCGAGCGAGAGAGAGAGCGAGTGAGTGAGCAAGCGAGCCAACCAGCCATGTGCGTGTCAGACCTAATTCCCAGTGTGTGATCAGTGCTGGAGGCACATGCGGCCACTTCCCAGAAGGACGCCGCAGAAACCGACAGCAAACAAAGACGTGCTGCACCCAGATCGTATCAGTATTGGTGATTTGCAAAGGTGTGTTAGCACAAACTGTGTTTTAGTGCAAGCGCACTGTCAGAACGTATAAATTGGGTCCAATGTGTCATTCAGAGCACAACACAAACAGATCCATTATTCTCGGTGTGCGTTGCGGAGACAGCTGAAACCTCTCGAGATCCCCCAGGGTTTTGTCAGCGGCCCGCTTACGTTTTTCTGTCCGCAGCTGCGGTTCTGACTGGTGACCGCCATCTATTCGGTACTGAAGCATTTCACTGTGAACAGCAGTCAGGCCAATGTCGGAATTACAAGTTTGTGACCAAGTATAAAACGTTCAGATCTTTGTTGAATATGAATACAAGTTTCCAATTTGCATGTTATCAAAAAGGTAGCAGCTCATTAATACGTCATGTTATCACAGGCAGTGTTAAAGTGCAATTACATTTACAATTGTTTGGCAAAATTTCCCAAAATCCAGTCATATTTATAGAAATCTATGCAATTGCCAGCAAATTCGCCACATTGACCAAAAGACAGCTGCTTGTTTTGAAAGTGACTTCTGTGTGAACGGTACGTCGCAACAATATTGACAGCAAATTTTTGCAAATGTACCTGGGGTGCTTTGTTATTAAATATTTAGCAAGAGAATACATTAATCACCCATTAAAATCTTACTTCCTACTTAAACAGGAAGTAGCACAATCGCAGAGGCTCGTTAGTTTACATCATAGCCATGAATCATGATTTGCTAAACTATAGCATCTAAAAATTATTGATAAATCTAGTTTTCTATTAAAAAAAACATCCAAAAATCCTTAAAACATGATATATTTACTTCAGGTACAACAGCATAAGATTTTAAGACTCGTTTTCATAGATTGTCTCTTTAATGCAAGTAATATAATTGTCTTGCCAGTGCAGCAAGACAAATTACACTCGCATTAAATAGACAATCTCTGAAAACAAGTCTTAATATCTCATGCAGTGTCGCTTCAAATAAATTGATCTTGTTTTCGGATATTTTTAATGAAAAAAAGAATGCTTAAAATAATATTTTTGCATAGTATTTCAATGTGGGTGGATGTTCTTATTCTTGTAATGAACAAAAAGTCCAAGATGATCAATAATTTTGGTCAGTTTTCCTGAAACAAAGACTGAATCTGCTCGCAAAATTGAAACCTTAGCATATAGATTAACCTCAAAGATAACATACATAAAGACACAAAACTGGTTTTGCCACCATCAACAACACAGCCGCCCATAGATCCTCTTTAGAAAACTCTGGGAACGTGAGCAGCTTCAATGAGACATGACCGCAGCACAAAATGAAACAAAAACAAGGACCCAGTTCTTGAGAGAAAAATAGCCCTTTGCCTTTCATAACCGCTTGCAAAAGTTAATTATGTGAGCATTTCAGCTGTTTCTTCTCCACAGATGCAGGGTGCTGTGACACAATGCCCATTTAAAACTTTAACCTTGTCAGAGACAAACATGCCAAAACCTTAGTAATGCAAACGCCACCCACGCCTGCTGGCATCCAAGTGCTTGTGTGTGTGTGTGGACAATCAGTGCCGGCACAGCTGTGCTCCGCTCAAGAACTTTTTAAAAGCGTGTCAAAGTCACAGCAGACTTACTGCAAAGGGCTGCCATGCCAGTGCGGCCGCCCGTCGCAAAACCGCAGACCGATTTTCCTTAACGTTAAACATATTACTCGCGTTTCTGAGAGAAAACGCTTACTGGGGAGTTCTTAAAGACTCCTGGCCTGGTGTTAAATGATTCCTTATCCAGAAAAACTCGTTTTGGAGGATATGAGCCACTCCAAACCACGTTTGAACAGTTACTGACTCACTAGCTGGTTTTATGGGGGTGCTGTGAACTCTTCTTACGAGGCACAAAAGCAGGCTTGTAGCTGAGTCAAACACAAAGAATGACTTGTTCGCTTATCTTACGGCACGTCTCGAACAATTCATTCACTTAACGTCAACTTAATGCGCCGATGGCTTCACCTTTCATCCCAAACACAAAGACTAATCGTTCAGGTTAGGCAAGAGGCTACAAACTAAACAAAGGCTCACGGTGTCTTTTACAAGCCGTTTTGCACAATTCCATCTTGTAGGAGTAAGTCAGATTACATGCTGGTGAACTGACGTAAAAAATAAATGCATTTCCAAACGCTCCCAAGCTTTTGTTTTCTCTCTCCGGGTGTAATTTACAGACTGCTAAACCTTTTGGTTTGGCACGGGCGATTTGTCATGCCGCACACCATTTCTGAATCCTATTCCGTTTTGTAGCTTTTCTCGCAGCTCATGGATGGAATTACAATCATTACTACAGTTCACAACTAGCCTCTTTCCCCCCTGTTTTCAAGGCATTGTCAATACTCACACTAAATTAATGGATGCCGCCCAATTCCCACAGTTCTAAATATGTCATTTATGGCGTATTCTGCCATCGGAAGGTGCTCCGCGGAGGAAGTCGGACCCATCCATTCATCTTGCTTATGCACCCATAAATCTCGGACGGTTTTGGGCTCTGCCAGCGAATTGACACACACTCCTGCCTCCCGCGCTCCAGTAAATAAAAATGATAAAGGCCTGTCAATAGTTTGCATACTCCGGCTCGGCAAGCAAATCGAGCCGCCGCAGTGCCACAGCATTTCCATTTCCCCCGTCTGGCAGCCTCATTTCAAAACCTGATGGGAAAACATGCCACCGCACACACACACGCAAACAATAAAACAACATCATCTGCCATAGAGAATCATCATCGCGTCACGTCTCTGACCCTATTTCATCAGATATTTTGATAGTGTACCCTTAAAAACAGCCTTAAAGTGGATACTGAGCCCTAAATGCTAAAAAGTCAACATGAATCACTCACAACTCATTTTAGTTCAGCAATCCAACAAGTTAGTGAGTAAAACGAAACATTTAGTGACAAAAAAAAAAAAAAAAAATTATTTTATTAAATCGTATTTAAATCAGATATTTTAATATTAAAATATCTGATTAAATATACAAAAATAACACATGAAAAACACATTAATAAAAATGACAAACGCAAAATTAAAACAAACTCACAGGTTAGGGAGTAAAACAACATTTAGTGACAAAAAAACATGATTTTATCCATCAAGAATTGAATGGATAATGAAAAATGTTCAGCCAATGTTATTTATGTTAACTGAAATTAAAATGATTAAAAATGGTTTTCGGCCATTTGAAATAAAGCAAAAATGAAATAAAATATAATTATTTATTAGATGAGAAACTTAAATTAGAAATTTTACCTTGGCAACAAACTGAAATAAATGACATGCAAGTACTAAAATGACAAACTAAAACTCAAATAAAAATTAATATAATATAAAAATTAATATAATATATTATATATATATATATATATATATATATATATATATATATTAGGAAATTAATATAATATAAAAATTAAAACAAACTAAAAAGTTAAAACAAAATGAATGAAAACTACAAAAAGTACATGAATAATACAGAAATGACACTGGCAACAGGGGAGGGAATGACAAAGTATGACTGACTGTTGACGCAGCTAATAAGGAAAGTAAGGAAAGATTACAATAACAAGCGCATTTTTGTGAATAACTGATGAATCATTCACAAAACCAGAAACGTGCATTAAGGAAGTAAACGGGCCCATATGTGATTCACGTTCAATCCCAACACACACTTCTGCCAAGCGCTCACGCCAAATAGCCTACGTTCATCTCGTGCGGCGCGTCACCAGACCTGCGCTTCGTGATACATTTCAACCTGTTTGACTTCAGGATCTTCTGGTTCTCGCACCCACTGGCACTCATTTCTCGACGGGGCGGCTGAAGGGTGAGACCAAGATGGGCGAGGCGTTGGATCAACAGCAGCGATTCACTCGGGGCACGAAGGGCCTGTGCGAGCATGTGCAGCCCCTGAAGGAGCCTGCGTTTGTTTTGTTTACCTAAAGACGGGCCGTTTGAACGGGAAGGTTAAACTCTCGGCGTCCTGTTCTTCATAGCTCATTAGAGCCGGCGAGCAGACGGAAGGCAGGGGCGGAGGAGGAGGAGGTGTGTGTGTGTGTGTGTGTGTGTAAGTCTATCCAGCACATGGGTCCCAGAAGGGGGAGCTGCAGCAGGAAATGGTGGATAAGTGGTGACCCGGGTTTGCTTTTGAAACTGATCGTCAGGAGCACAGCTGCTAGCTCTGCTCCGTGGTCAGGTTAACCACGCTTAGACAAAAGAGAAGAAAAACAAGAGAAAAGGGAAATAACAGCCCGCTATATCACCATCAAACGCGCCGCGCCGAGCTCCTCCTCCTCTACACGCTCACAGCTGGGCTCTTTAACGAGAGAGCTCGCCTACAAATTAAAATCACGTGATTATTTACTCTCTCAGACCTGCGTTCTTGTCTTTCCTTTGTGAAACACTAAAGGAGATATTGAGCAGAATGTTAAAGCTGCTCTTTCCATACAAGAAAATTAGTACCAACAGGCTCTAAAAAGCAGGCAAAAATCAAGAATAGTTTTAGTTTTTCAAATAATCCAATCACAGTCAATAATGATGAAGATTGACCCACTCGAGTTTGTGAAACCGGTAAACTAAAACAAAGAATCTACATTTGTTATTTTTGTTCAAATAACAAATGAGATCAAATTGACTAAAATGAATAAATATGACATGACATATTGAAAAGTCTGTGGTCTGTAAGATTTAATGTTTTGGCTCTTTTTATGCTCGCCAAGGCTGCAGTTATTTGATCAAAAACAGTAATATTATTACAATTTAAAATTACTGTCTTCTATTTGATTTGATTTTAAAATGTGATTTATTCCTGTGATGCAAAGCTGAATTTTCAGCATTATTACTCCAGTCTTCAGAAATCATTCTGATATACTGATTTGCTGCTCAAGAACCATTTCTGATTATCATCAATGTTGAAAACATCTAATATTTTGTGGAAACTGTGGATTTTTTAAATTCTTTGATAAACAGCAAGTTTAATTCTTATTTTTATTGACATTATAAATGTCTTTCCTGTCACTTTTGACCAATTTAATGCATCTTTGCTGAATAAAATAACATTTCTTAAAAATATAAAATCTTACTGACCCCAAACATTTAACGATATTTTCATCAAAATGAGTAGAAAAATAACTATGACTAAAAGCAAAAAGATGATCTGATCAAACGTCAAGTATAAATACAAGCATGTGCAACAGATGCAGCAGAACCGGGTCTGATCTTCTGAAAAAAAGTGATGACGCATCTTCAGATGGTCATACAAACTACTTCCATGGTGCTTTTTGTCATTTTTGGAGCTTGAGGACGAGTAAATGATGACAAAACTTGATAACATTACATGCAGAGCGACTGTTTTGGCAATGTTGAATTTTTTTACTTCCCTCTATGGACTCTACATGTCAAAGCCTGCAGCACTTCACCAATCTAGAGGCCCCTGAGGAACCTAAAACACGCAAAATGGTGGCTTTATCATTCTAAAAGCAGCACAAGCACTCGAAACGCTATTCAAAGACACACAAAGACATTAGTGGAGAGCAGCGCACCAATCAAGCAGCGAGCACCAATCTAAAGCTCCTTATGAGCAATACTTAGCTATTAATGTGAGCTTAAAGGTCTCATTCATCACCACGCCGTTTCCAGGTCTCAGCTGCGGCCTAGATAATGAAGACCGATTGGGCCCTCGTTGAAAAAGAAGAGGGTTCGGGACAAACAACCTGCTCGCCGTCCCTCGTAGAAGTCAACATATGGAGCGCGAGAGGTCGCGAGATCCGACGGCCCGCTCCCCTGCGCGACTCACCCGGTTTGTGCGTCAGCGCGCTTCGGGGTTTCCATCCGAATCCAGATCCGCTGCCAGTGTCTCACTGTAGCCTGGATTAAGGACAGGACAGGCAATCTGGCTTTTGAGGTAATTCCCTGCGTTCGGGAATACTGGGCCCCGACGTTGGAGCCTTTTTATAGGGCCCGGTGCCGTATGGACCTGCGGTGAGCCCTGATGTCTGCTGCAAACTCAGGCCAGGAGAACGGGGCCGGGCGTAGAGGCGTGTAATGGAAAACAAACAGAGCAGAGAGAGTCCTCGGTATCCCTGCCCCCACAAACTCGACTCCTCGCCCCCCTCTTCCTCACCCTCGGTGAAGGTTAATGGTGCTGGAGGAATACAGATCAGCACAAGATGGATGAAGAGGTGCAGGAAAACTCTCCCGCAGGTCTGGAGTCTAGAGATTAACTAAATATTAACTAACAAAAAAACCCATACAGCTGCGGCCCTAAAAGCAATTAAAGACGTTCGCTCCTCCATCAAACGCCTCCCTATGAAACAAACCAGAGAATGAGCTAATAATATTTAGACTTCCCATGCTCCTTGCCCAAGTGCATGTTGAAGGTTAGTACAGAAAGGATCTTAAAGGGGAAGTGCTGTTTTTGTGCTGTGTTCAGAATAGCAGGCTACCTCTTACCGTTTCTGCAGGATATGCATTTTATGTTCATCAAGGCTGCATTTATTTGATCAAAAATACAGTAAAAGCAGCAATATTCTGAAATAGTATTCCAATTTAAAATAACCATTTTCTATTTGAATACATTTTAAAATGGAATTTATTCCTGTGATGCAAGGCTGAAATTTCAGCATCAGTCTTCAGAGTCACACTATTCTTCAGAAATCATTCTAATGTGCTGACTTAACGCTCAAGAAACATTTCCTATTATCTGAGTTGAACACTGTTTTTGCCATTTAATATATTTGTGGAAACTGTGACACTACCATTGAAAAGTTGGGGTGAACTTTCTTTTTATCAAAGAATCCTGGAATAAAAAATAAAAAAATGCAGAAAAGTATTAAGCAGCAAAAACTGAGCATAAGAGAAATCTTTCCAAAACAAAATAAATAAATAAAAATCTATTATTAACAGATGAGGTGTACAATAAACAACAATTTGATTAGTCTGCAAAAATACACAAACGTATTTTTCAAGCGAAGAATCAGATGTCACATGCTGAATTACAATATGGCTAATGTTAGTTAATGCAACAGCTAACATGAAATCAAATGAATAGCATTTATTAATCTAGGTTAATGAAAATATTGAAATTTTTTAGATTTCAAGCTGTGTAAGTGAATAGTAATGTATTATAAACAATCATGAATAAACAATGTAAAAACACCACAAATATTAATACAATAATTGAAAATGAAAATGTCACTCAATTCAACCTTTTGGTTCCATATGTTAATAAGTAAATAAATAAAAATGTTTGTTCATTGTCAGTTCATGATATCCAATGCATTGACGTACTGAACCGTATTGCGTTGCCAAGTGCCAACTAAACACACGTGACAAGTGTGTGTCATACTACTATCAGAAATGTTTATTACATAATGCATCTACAGCATACAGTAAGCACTAGGCTTTCCATTTAGCACCGAGTCAATGTAGAAAACAGAGATTCGCCACGTTCAAGACAAAAACCTGAAAAATACTGACATGAATCATAACAAAATTTCATCCTATTTACTATAAATCTCAATTACTTCACTTAGCCAAAAAAAATCTGAAAGTCCAAAATACTTTCTCTCAGTCTCAGGCCGCTAGCTTAGTTAGAGATTCAAAGCCTCTCAAAGACAACTAAAGCATAACCTTTTGAAATCGCTGACCGCGGCCTTGGGTTCATGTGCTTGAACTCTCTACTTCAGCTCAATACAGCTCCAGAATCACTGCCACACGAAGAAAAATTGATTCTGTACAAATAGCATTGAATTCCATTTGCATTGAAAGCAATGCTGATAAACACCCGATGAATGCACAGAAAAACACGTCAACAGCTTCTTTCAATAAACTAAATGCTTCGCTTATGCCATGCATTTGAATGATCAGCCATTATCTGTAGCTGAACGCATTGATTCAGACAATGAAGGGAAACAATGACAGGCCAATGAGGGCGAGGTGTCTTCATTCAGGCCTGAGCGCAATCCAAAAAAATCCCCTATAGCTTCAGTATGTTGACAGACGAGGGCTGTACTGCTGCACATCAGCACAGAAACTCTGGAGAACTCCATAAGAAGCAGAACGCACTCTAACTGAGTCAGATTCAAAAGGTATTCGCTGGGCAGTCAAACTGAATTTGACAACACCATATGCACAGATGGAGCACATATGCATTTGAAACTGAAGACCGTGGCACTAGGTTAATGTTCATTTTTTTTCGCTTTACAATTTTCATATTATTTCAAGCTCTATAAATTAGCATTAATGTATAATAATAAACAAACAAGTAACAATGTAAACCAACATACATTTTTTTTCCCACATATTTCTAACTATATAAATTAACTTTAATGCATTATTAACCAAAAATGAATTAACAATGCAAAATACCACAAATAAATAAACTTTTTTTAAATTTTAACGTTCAACCCAATGCATTAAATAATGGTAACAAACTGACCTAACTAAATACTAAATAAATAATTAATAAATTTAAAAAAGGTGTTTATCACATATGCATCTCAAACTGAAGAATGAAGATGGTGACAATTCTTATAACAATTTTTCTATTATTTCATTCTGTTTGAATGAATATTAAGATAATAAAAACAAACATGAATTAATGCAAAATAAACATTAAAATGAAAACAAATGATTTTACATTTTGAAATTCATTTTAAATTATTTATTAATAGTTTTTCATTGTTGACTGCATATGCATTTTAAACAGAACAACAAACGCAAAGGCATGCAGGGGAATAAAGCAACACCCCGTAAACAGTAAGGATGAATGCATGGCATGCTAAACTTTACACTATGACACTGAAAAACTACTGATTTCAAAAATAGAACTTGATTTCAAACAGCATTAAAAATACAGAGAGAGAAAAAAAAAAAAAAAGTTGCAATGCAAATGTTTTTCTTTCCAAAACCCATTTCAAAACCATTAGTTGGAACGATGTTTGGCTGTTTGTGAGATCTATGATAGCCATGTTATTCATTTAAAGAGGGCCCAGGGCCTTGTGACCAAACTCCACCCGTCCATGGCACTGGATGCTGCTCAAGTATGTAGATGCTGGGAAACAGAGCACATTCCAGTCAATCATGGTCTGAGATGCATACGCAAGTGGCTACTGAGTAACATCTTACTGTAGGCCTAGGCTGCAAAATAACACAGGGAGGAACAGGAAGGGTGGCTATTAAATAATGATATAAGGGCAGCCTGTCGTTGCTCTGTGATCCTGTGGAGAGGAAGCTCCGCGAAGTCAAACTCCTTGATCCTCTCCAGATACTTGACCGTGATGCTACTCTCAAACTGAAGTACGTGCAGATATTATCACACCGAGAAACACTACAATCCTCCAGAACAAGGTCAAACGCTACAGAAAATGACTGCCGACTGCTTACTGGATGCACTTCATTTATCTCACAAACACGAATTTCAGCGTTTCACTACGACCGCAAACCCCCTTTACCAGGGTAAAATCTCTACGACCTCAAGTAGCAGTAAAAGCAATGTGATCAAAGATCCCAAAATTCAATAAGTAGTTAAATCTGCACATATTAATCATCAAAATGAACAACTTGCACACAGTAAGTGCAGTCACAGGTCTACATTTATTTACGTTTCATAACAATCTGAATGCAGATTTCACAACAAAAATGAGAGTCTGTAAGCATGAAAATGACGGTTTTAAAATAAAACATTTCTGATTCTTATGACATCACAGAAATCAAATCAGAAGCTGCTGATATTGACCATAAATGTTTTCATTGTGAATTTTAATTTAAACATTTTGACGTCTTTTAAAATAAAACAACGCACCTCAAATTCCTAAAAAAATTCTGATTTTTTTTTTTTAAATCATAGAAATCCAATCAGAAGCTCACTGATATTGACGCCTATTAAAATAAAATAAAACACTACAAATGTACATTTATTAATTTCTTTATTTACTCATTTCAACATATAATTTACTAATTTCTGATTCTCGTAATAACAAATCATAGAAATCAAGTTCACTGAGCACTGAAAATTCATAACACACTTCTGATCCTTATAATAAAAAAAAGAAAAATTGCAGAAATCAAATCACAAGGTCATTGATATTGATCATAATTATGTTTTCATTTTGAATTATAATTTTAACATTATGAAATCAAAAAAGCACTGCAAACTCATAAAACACCTCAAATCAGAAGCTCGCTGATATTGTTTTCACTGTGGATTTTAACTTTTACAAGCTTGCCAGACCCATTTCACCAGTCTACGAGGCAAAACTATATCTCCCATCATTCTCTGTGACAGCATGAGAACACTAAAACACAAAAGCATCGATTGTACCTAATGCATCTTTTTTGTACTATAAAAGCTTCCTATCTTCATTGGGGAGTGAAAAGACAGAAAGAAATATGAAGATGCCGAGCAAGTCCACTTTCTGACCAACATCACTTAAATGCATATCACATCATTAAAACTCACAAGAACAAACTTCTCCAGGGAATGGATGAGCACAGGAGCTCGTGAAAAGGCCAGAATCCTCCATCTTTGCTTTGTCGAACACAAAGAATCAAGTCTGTCATGCATGTAAACACTTGAGTTCCACCTAGCATCCAAACTAGGAAGACTAGCTTTCATCGGACAACTGCAGGTTTCTCGTTTTGCTGAAAACGAGTGCTTTGGGTCACAGCAGTAGTTTGGAATGTAACATTCAGGCTAAACTTCACAATGAAGTCAAAATGCACTTTGTTATGATGTGATATTTCGCAACGTAGCTCTCCAAATCTCCAGAACAGGCTGAATTCCACAAGAATGAATCGCTGGGTTTTTATATGACTGGTAATGCTGGTAATAAAGCTCTGGTAGACCTTTAACTGACACATGTGACGTGTGAAGAAAACTACAGTCTAATATTATAGCAGACCCTGCAGCAGAGAGCAGAGCTTACGCCCTCCACCACAAACTACATCAAAGAGCATTGTGGGTGGAGCGCTAACTTTCAATACATGGTGCAAATCTGTAGGCTTACTGTCAATCTGACTTCTCAAAGCTGCTGCAGACAACGTAGCTCTTACGGCAAGACCATGTGATCTGATTTAATGCTGAGCTAAAACAATGTTTAAAAAAAAAAAAAAAAAAAAAAAAAACACTCACATTAGGCCTACATATAAAACAATACGCAGCATTTCGGACACATTATCTGCATTTGTAAAGAAATATTATCTTTTCAAATAGTTAAGCATCTTAGAAATAAACTGATTTTTTTTGGCAGTCTCATTGATGAAAGAGATGTTAAAAACTATGACTGATATTACTTCAGGTTCAGCTGAATATCATGACAACTATGTTGCACTGTAAGATACAGTACGGCATTTTATGTTAGCTTGTTATCAGAATCAGAATGAGCTTTATTGCCAGATATGTTTACGCATACGAGGAATTTGTTTTCGTGACAGAATTATCTATGAAATACTGCCTTCTATTTTTTTTTTAAATAGTATGTGAAACAGAATGCATTATTTAATGAACTTTTCACATTGTAGTATGTATGACAAATAAGAAATAAACTTATTTTGCATTTTAAATCAAATTTTGAGTAAACATTGTCTTATTAAATAAGATGTTCAAAATCAGGACTGTTATTACTTCAGGTTCAGGAATATCAAGTCAACCACATTGCATTGTGACTATTGTATGCATGCAAAAAATGTGTATATTCACAAGTTAGCTATATCCTGCAGGAATGGTAGTATTATAGCATGCCAAGTCCATTACCAATTCATTTACATATTTCAACTCACTGTAAAAATAATAATTTTAGAAGCTGTAAATAAAGACTATTCAAGTATGTTTTACAAGAAAACAAATATTTCAGTCTTTAAAACTTTGTGTTTAATTCCATGCTACTTGCGGTCACAAATAATTGCAATTATTTGTGAAATTTACTAGCAGTTTCTGAGTGAAAATGAGAAAAATCATCTCCAAAACATCTCAAATGTGTGTTAAGGAAGGTAGAAAAAACATCATCAGGTTTACAGACACGTATCACATCTTATAAAGCATCATAAAGCAATTACACAGGCACACTGACCTCGAATCTACCAAACCAGAAGCTCTGATGCCGTTAAACACTCAACAACGCTTTCTTCCACATGGCGTTTCTGACAGGCCCCAAAAGCAACAGCCTCATGCAAGATTTAAGTTGTACATCTTAAATTTTGCACTTCTGTGTATGAATGGCAGAAATGTTAACGCGGGCATAAGGCTTTTCTTTCCACTGGCTCACTGAGCTGGAACACACATTACAGCATTTTTCATTCTTTACACACTTACACACACACACACACACACACACACACTCTCTGGGTTAATAAGGCTGATGGAAATGTGCGTCTCCTCTGATGCGAGATCAATAAACAAATCAGTTTATTCTGTCCCGTTATATCATTACGCCGGTATGACACCGTCTTCTTCATCTGATCAATACACCTCTGGGACTCGCATATGGTTCTGCCATTAACATCTACAATGCTAGAATTTCAAAAAACCTCCAGTGTTTCCGAGAAAACGCCGCAAAACGACCTGACTCGAGCTATAATAATGGAAAATGACATCACAGGGTCGCTTTGAGATTTAACTGTCAAGTTATTACGCCAACTGAAAGTACTGACATATACCATGTAGACCTGTGATCTTTGCAGCGGCGCTCCTCAGTATTGTTATTACACATCAAACAACACACCACCGACATGCATCACATGGTATTTGCGGTTAATTCCGATTGATCTTTAACAGCTGAGCATATTGGCAAACATATCACAAGCAAAAGGCAGATTATAAGCTAATAGGATCACCGATCGGCAGCCTAATAAAGTCATAACAGATGGAAACGCAACACAAGGCTGGAAAGAAGGGGGTTGAACTTGAACCCAGTGACCTTTCGGGCTCGGGGTGATCAATACGACGCAAGTCGCAGCAAGAGACGCAGAAGCACTGGTAATAAATACATAACTTCTACTGGGTTTGCAATTGCAACCCAGAGCTATATCGCCTGCGTTTCCACAGCAATAGTCCTGCAGTGTGCTTCAGCCAAATTGTTCATGAAAACACTTTCCCCCGAGATCAGTGCTGCATGTATCATCTACATATCCTGTAATGCGATAAACATTCCCTGCGTGTGCTAAAAGAGGAGGGCTGCTCGGATGCCCTTGGTATGTAAATATAGAGTATCGTGGCCAACTGCCAGCCGAGGGACGCCACGGCCATATTTATGAGAAATATATCGCTTTATTGCATCCCCTCCCCCTGCATATGACAGAAAGGAAAACAAATTCCTGTCCTGAATTCAGTCTCGGCTCGTTCGTCACGGTGAGCTCTACCTATCGGGGCTAATCCGGGTCTGCTGGAAGCAACCCCCCCGGCCCTGCCTGCGTCGCAAGATTGCATCTTTTATTTATCGCCGCTTGGCTTTATTTTTGCAGAGCATTCCATACTGGGATGCAATCAGCCAAGAAACCCTCCCCGTGTGCGCAGGCTTGTCATTTCCCATCGCTGGAGCTCGGAATGAGGCGCACACAAAGGGAAAAAGCGGAATCAAAAGCAGAGAGCTCCACGTAGCCTGTTGGAAAAAGGGCAAGAGCCCTTGATCTTCCAAGACAGCCAGTCCGCTCGAGAGGCTCCGGGCAGGGAAGACACACATGGGCCAGTGTGTGCGCGTTTCCCTGCGAGCACAAACCCATTTTGGCTGAAGGGTGAGGGCACAGAGCCCAGCTGAGGCACCTCTTCTCTTGCAGGCTACGGACGTGGAGGAGGGGGGGAAAGGTTATGCAGAAAATTACGTCCGCTGATTCACATTACACTTCGAATTAAGCAAAGGCACTAATGTGATTAAAATCTTGAATTGCTTCCAAAGGGTGGAGAGCTGCGGAATCAATTGCAGGGACTTTAAAAACAAAGGTGGATAAAAAGTTGCGAAACGACAAAGCCAGTGAATCACTACATGCCAGAACTGAATATCGCGTTCGCAGCTACTTTGACAATTTTGAGGCGCACGCTGACGTCACGAGGGCCAGCCGGAACGCATGCATATTATTAGGGGACATTTAAAAAGAAATCGAGGCGCTGCGTCTTTAAATCGCCATTCCTCCCACCCCTTTCCCAAATCTTTTCCATTTAACAAGCAGTGAAAGAAAATAAAAAGCCGCTTTTGTTTCCCTTCCTTTTGGAGGGTGACGGAAAGCTGAAAAGACACAAACGAACATGAAAATGGGAACAAAGTGCCAATTTCAATAGAGATGCCTGACGGCTATTTGATATGCGCACTCACTAAATACAAAAACAGAGGTGTTTCGCTGCTAAAAACAAGAGTCGGGGTCTTGTTTGCAATAACAACAAATATTCACGTCTATTCCTGCTATGTTAGTTGACATGACAGCTCTACATCCAGCAGTTGGTCGACTTACTACGCCAATAACCCCCCTCCTCGCGCTTTCACTTCAGAAAAATAAACAGACCAGACAAGCTTCGGAAGATGTGACATTTCAATCGCTTTACGACAAAACACACGATTAATGTGTCGCCACACCGACTAAAGTCGAACTACAAAACCAGTCCGAGGTGAAAGAATAACGAAAAAGTCAAGAAAATGTGCTTTAAACGCTGAATGGATCGAGCGACAGACGTCGAGCTCCACTTCCGCGCTGTTTATCTCGCGCAGATACAAAAGCGCTACGGTGTATTCAGAACGTTTCCCAGAACGCTCGGAATGCACCGATAAACCGGAGCGCTCCGTGTCTAAAAGTGCGAAACGAAACGACATCACCGGCACCCTGTCGAGAGATTTAAACCCGTTGTATTCCTCCCTTTGTTCGCCGTAAATTCAATAGTCCCTTTCATTCGACTCGTGTTCCTCTTTTAAACGACATTCGAACGTTTTCTCTCGACTGTGTCTGCGCGATGGTGACTGGAATCGGTAGATTTAAACGTTTTCCAAGCCGCGGGTTTATATCCACACTCACCGACTTGCAATACGTTGTCCACACAGCCGCTCTCCAGCAATGCGATGCCGCGGCGGAACGGTAACCGCGTCTCGTCTACGTTCTCCCCGCTAGACGCGTTCTCCTCTCCGCCAGTGTTGAACGAGGAATACATGCAGATCTCCCGTTCGCTCCTCGGGAAAGACCAGTACACGATCCGCCGCTGTACGGGCTCCGGAATACGCTCGAAACGCTCCTCCACCCGTTGGAACGGCCACTTCTCCGCTACTTTCCGCGCTGCGATGTCCAGGAGCGACTCGGGGCTCTGGGTTTTGTTGGATCCCCCTTGGCCAGAACCAGAACCGCCGCATACCGTTCCACCGGCTCGCTGCCCCTGTCTACACGTCGTACTATACCCGGGTCGGCAGCAGAGCCGTTTAGCTGGGGGCTGCTGAACGCGCTCCGCCATGATCGCACTGCTTTAACGGCAAGGGCGGAAGTCGCCGTACTATATAAACGGGATAAGGAAAGGAAAAGGTTGCAACGCGCATCGATTGTTCGCCGTGTAAGGACAGCCTGGACTTATTTGGTCAAAAAGGCGGGGCTTCGGAGCCTTTTGTGTAGACGAAATAAGCAAGGGGGCGTGTCCTGCGCGTCTGCAGCCGTGCTAAAAAAGGCATGGGAGGCGGAATCCTCGCACGTCGGCGAATCCTTGCTGGAGTCATAATGAGTGTCAGAAGTTCACAACAGGAAGAGGCATGAGAGCTTGGAAACGCTGTCCACACACGAATGAAAGAAAAACAGAAATCGTAGGTAATAGAGGAAATTCAAAAAGCAGGCCTGTAAATATGAATAGAGGAAGGGTGGAGTCTTGAACCTGCGTCTCACACAAGCTGTCAAAATATACAAACCTACATATTAATCCCTACGCATACCCAATTGTAAAAATAGTGCAAAGTATGCATGGTATTATAAAGACAACATGTTAATTATTAGAAGCTTTTATTTGTCAAAAATAGATAATAGATAATTAATGCATTATATATAATTATATATTTTATTAATTTTATAATTATATTATAAATATATTTAAATTATATAATTAATTTATATATACATATTTATCCAATTTTGACAAGTAAAATCTATATATTATATATATACACAAACATATATGTATATAATTATACATATATAATTTTTGACAAAATGATATATATTTATGTGTGTGTGTGTGTGTGTGTGTGTGTGTGTGTATGCAGAGCTGGGTAGTAACTGATTACATGTAATCTGGATTTCGTACTCAGATTCCAAAAATGAAGTACTTGTAATTAGAGTAAATTACATTTTAAAATACTCGTAATCAGACTAGTTACTTTTTTATTGATTACATGATTACATATTATTCACACAATAGCAATAAATTATTCATCATTTATTGATTCTCTCTAATTCCTCTTTTCTCTCTAATTCATCTTTTAAATTTTCCTTTCTAACATAGTCTACCGCTTATATACACTCAGAAAGTTATTAGTCATTATTCAGGTGGCAACAGAGGATTTGACCATTGGATTTACAAAAATCATTTTCAGTGTTTCAACATTGCATCAACTATGAACACATTCATTTTTATTTGAATTATCACCCAGTAGGTTATTTAACCATTATGTATTATTGAAAGGCTTTTGTCTTTCAAACTCATTAAAATGCACAAATTCTCGTTACTTCTTATTTGCAGACATTTTCAAACTTTTTGTCATCTGAACCTCTTCCACCTGATATATTTACTTTAAAGGGGTGGTCAGTCAGCAATTCTGTAAAAGACGATATCTCCCTTTGCATTGAACTTTGAGCATCATAACTTTGCAGATGTTGTTTATGCTCAAACAGCAACTTTACACATTAACTAAAGTTAAAAAAGTGAAATCATAATCAATGACCTCTGAGATTTTAAAATAAATATTTCAATAATTAAATATCACATTTGCATGTTCACGGTTCTCTGACATTGGTTAATGGTCATATGGTAAGGTGCAGGTGCAGGTAAACATAAAATATTTCTTCTTTTTTAGTAAGTGAATTATTTTGATTGTTATTTTAAAATGATTTAATTTTAAGTTTTTATTATTTAATTACATGTTTGCCTTTCATTAAACTCATAAAGCGCCTGCAGTTCCTTTACGAACCTTGATGTAATATAATGTTTAATGCACTTC